>NC_061857.1:4744448-4764448 GCF_019202785.1 Penaeus chinensis
CGTTGGCCTGAAAGCTAACGGCGTTTACGGTTTCAAAATTCCCGCCCGATGGTTTTAAAAAATAAATCCGTTACCATAGACTTAAAGAAAGAAGACAGTACGCAATATTTTTGTTTGTTCACGATTTTGCTGCTTTTTATATCAGTATTATTCATTTAGATCAGAAGTGTTGTACATTTCGATTTGAATTTTTAAAATTTTGGTGGTAGCGGGTACGTAACTAAAGAAAAAGTTTAATGGTTTAAATATATAATACATACACTAGAGATGCGTATTTAGAGACAGATATAGGTTGGGATATAGATAGACAAATATAGGTAGATAGATAAATACATAGATAGGATTGCTAGGTAGGTAGATAGATGGAAGGCAGATTCGGAATCCAAGTAATTTAAATGCTCCACATGACTAATAAATGTTTCGAAAGTTTACCGTGTATATATTTTAATTTCGCGCCATTTATCTTTCACATATGAATAAGATTATCCTTCATAAACAATTACTGGCTATAACTTGCGTTGCTGAAATGAATCCATACACCATAAATATCTTAATATGGAGTGTGTTTAATAGATTCATTGACTATATGGTAAACAGAAGAGCAGTGTCCGTTATGAAAAAAATCGTGATAATATCCTAACTTTATAATGTAACATTACAGAAAGAATTTTAAAACATGTATTAAAATGTATTAGAGTTTGCCCGTGTAGGTGCATTCGGCTTGGAAAGTAAATAAATGTAAAATAGTCAGTTACATGAGGCTGGGGTACCCTGAGTCAACCGGAAGTGATATCATGGTATAAAACTGACCACTTCGACAGTGATCCTTGAAGTATAATAACCTCATGCAGGCTCGAGAGATGATTTCTTGCTAATAACCAGTCGTCATGAACGGCTAACCTGACGGGGTATTGTTTATACAATTTTCTTTTCCGTTTTGTGTTCCTTTGTTTCCACTTTAAGAGTCTCTGGCCTGTTATGGCATCACACGGAAGATACACGCTATATTCATATGACGAAGAAGGAGACACATACTAAGACATGTGTTGAGTTCTGTTATTCGCACTTTCTTTTAAGTCGGTTATTCGCACCGTGTTACAGTGATGTTATACAGACTCAGCTGGGCTTTTCAAAATCCCTGGAGAGCCTACATCAAGGAAAGATACTCTATATATACCTATTTACCCATTAGTCTGTCTTGTTCTGCCTCTCTACCGATCTCTCTCTCTCTCTCTCTCTCTATCTATCTATCTATCTCTCTCTCTCTCTCTCTCTCTCTCTATCTATCGATCTATCTCTCTCTTTCTCTCTCTCTCTCTCTATATATATATATACATATATATATATATATCTTCCTCCTTTCTATTTCTCTTTTTACTCTCTCTCTCTCTCTATCTATCTATCTATCTATCTATCTATCTATCTATCTATCTCTTTTTCTCTCTCCCTCTCTCTCTTTCCAAATTGGATGCTCGGTGATTAGGCCTGTTCGAAGCAACTTTTCAGAAGTTGCTTCCTCTGCCGAGTCATGGCCATTATCCTAACACTATTATTTAACCGAACGAAATATCTGCACAAGTTTATATTCATATGAGTTATGTTTACTTTTCGGTCATATTCATATACTCTGGAACAATTTCTCTTGAAGTTCGTCTACAGAGAATAAAGCTGAAGTAGAAATGAAATTGAGTTGACCTGTTCCTCGCGTGGCACAGAGCATGATAAGATTTTAAGGGACTCGATCCCACCCACTGCGTATCGGAATATCTACGTTTGCTTGAGGGACGTACTTGATCATGCAGCTTCTTCTCATTATCAAACCGATTCTGCTAAGCGTATCTGTTCTGACTGCCTATCGCTTGCAACGAGACATGTGCACCATTGTATGTCTTCAGCGCATGAACATTGGAAAATGAAATTTTAAAAAATCGAAAAATTAAATCCACGTTTCTTCACGGCCTTCCTTCGCTGGCACGGCTCGGGACGCTTTTTTCCCTTCGGGTTTAGGCACTCTTAAGGCTGCGTTGATTTGGAGAGATAGACAAGAAGTGAAAAGACGGGTGTGGGTATATATACATATATGCTTCACTTATTAAAAATGTACATTTGTGTTCATATATATATATATAATATATATATGTATGCTTGTATGTATTTATGTATGTATACGTACTTCATCACCCCTACTGTATATATCAGTTTCGCTTACGAAAATCGCATTTCTGGTCTGCGCGTCACATCTTCAGCTGGAAAGCACACAAGCTGGCCCGATCAAGTTTGCTAAGCGACCTGCTATTTTTGCCTTCTGGAGCTCTCGACACTTTTTTTTTTTTTTTTTTATCTCATATATAACGAACAAAAAGAAACGCATTTGTTTTCTCTACACACATCGCAAAGCCCTATTCATAAAAACACAAACGCGTGACTTGCAACAACATCCAAAACAACAGAAAGAAGATCTGTCACCAAGTCAGGGAAATCTGCGCTCCTGCAAACCGAATTTCCATACAGCTCATTCCATTTCATTGATGACAGAGGATGTGGCATGAATGAGTGATGTTCTTCTCATACTTCGTAAGGTAACCGGGGATGTGAGTGATGCAATGCAGCGGAGCGATGCAATAATGCTTGTTGCCGTCACTGAAATCTATCGCATAATCTTGCATTGCTGGAAGGACGCGTGGAGGCCTGCAACATAGCTTTAAGTTTTCACGGTGATGTCTATTCTTTCGCAGATTCTCATGTTGCAAAGAGATTTTTCGGCGAAGATGTACTTGGCAAGAGAAAGCTGTGATGGCATTAGATTTTCTTCCAGTCTGGAGCATAGGTGTCTCTATCTATCTACCGATCTATAATCTGTCTATTAATATGTGTATCTTAATCTTCCCATGTTATTTTCTCTTTGTGAATCTAGCTCTTTCTCTTTGTAACTATCTGTCTGTCTCTCTCTCTCTTCTCTCTCTCTCTCTCTCTCTCTATATATATATATATATATATATATATATATATCCTGATCTCAATCTCTCCCTCTTACTCTCTGTACCCCTATATTTCTGTCTCTCTTTATGCCATCCTATTTGTCAATCTCTCTCTCTCTCTCTCTCCAAGAGAAGTTAGGCCAGCGTAAGCTTCTGTCTTTTAGGTGACCTCTCGGGTTCTGAGACGAAATAGAAAGAATAACTTTGCTTTCAGAACTTCCACTGGATATTCAAATTTAGTTTGCCGAGTGTATTTATTGCCCAGCAGTTTATGTGTATTTTGACATCTTTTATCCCCAGGTGCAGTAACCATCAAGACAGCTGATTTCTAACCTCCATTTCCGAACAGGCCTGGTGCTGAAGGACATTATCGAGAAGTACTTCGTTTCCCCGACATTGCTTCGAGTGGTTCGCGTGGCGAAGGTGGGGCGAGTCCTGCGTCTGGTAAAGGGAGCCAAGGGTATCAGGACGCTCCTCTTCGCCTTAGCCATGTCCTTGCCCGCGCTCTTCAACATCTGTCTGCTGCTTTTCCTCGTTATGTTCATCTTTGCAATCTTCGGCATGTCATTCTTCATGAACGTCAAACACACTGGGGCCTTGGACTCTGTTTACAACTTCGAGACGTTCTTCCAGTCTTTCATTTTGCTGTTCCAAATGATGACGTCAGCTGGGTGGGATGGTGTACTTTCTGGCATTATCAATGAGAGGGACTGCCGGCAGCCTGATCCGGAGACCGGCGATCCTGGTAACTGTGGTAGTCAACCCATTGGTATCGCTTACCTAATGGCCTACCTGGTAATGACCTTCCTCATCATTATCAACATGTACATCGCTGTCATCCTCGAGAATTACTCCCAGGCAACAGAAGATGTGGAAGAAGGTCTCACCGACGATGACTACGATATGTACTATGAGATCTGGCAGCAGTTCGATCCCAAAGGCACACAGTTTATCGAATTCTCTGCTCTCTCTGACTTCATGGATGTACTAGAGCCTCCCCTTCAGATTCACAAGCCAAACAAGTACAAAATCGTGTCAATGGATATCCCCATTTGCAAAGGAGACCTTGTATTCTGCGTTGATATCCTTGATGCATTGACTAAGGACTTCTTCGCTCGTAAAGGTAATCCAATTGAAGACTCTGGCGATATGGGTGAAGTAGGACCTCCTACAGACAGGCCTGGTTACGAACCAGTGTCCTCAACGCTATGGCGTCAACGTGAAGAATACTGCGCTCGACTAATACAACAAGCGTGGCGCAAACACCGACAGCATAAGGATTTTTCTTCGCTATCTGGAACAGATTCCCAAGAAGATATCAAGCAAGCAGATACCGCCGTCCTGGTGGAAAGTGATGGATATATAACAAAAAACGGCCATAAGGTGGTGATTCACTCGCGATCACCATCGTTGACGTCACGGTCCACAGATGTGTGACTGAAAAAGGCGAGTAAATAAGTTGTTGCTTTTTATCTACTAACAGGAGCCAGTTGTGAATAGTCTTGCTGGAAGGTGGCTGGGGTAACGGTCGCCTGCCAGGTGAAAAGGCTTGGCTAAATCCCACAAGGCTCTGGCATTAGCTATATTTAAATCCGCCATTAACGAACAGTTTACCTTTTGGTGTTGGCGGTTGGACCACTCTTGCTCGGGAACACTTCACTCCTAATGCCTTGTTGTTTAAGTTTACAGTCCAACTGTCCTCATCAGCTTCCCGATCTTCGAGTGCCGCGCCCTCTGTGCAGATATTACTGGCCTAAGTGATTCACTATATGTTTATTTTTGTATTTAATATTCTGAATGATTATTAGGCCCTTAGTTACCCGTCTTGGTACTGCTGCTGGGTTCAAGCGAGGCTGGGTGCGCCTGCTCTTCACGACTATCACTCTTAGTTGGCGCGGAGGTGACACGAAGCCTGATGACACTGCCACCCATGGCCGCCCACACACGCCCACGCTCACAGTATTGTTAACACCCGGTGTATGAAGCACCGACAACACCACATCCCATCCCCGAGGACGGCCAGGGTGTGCACCAGACCGAGGCAGCAGTAAAACAAACGGAAAAGTGGGAAGAAACAATTCAGCGCCATGAGGGGGTTGTGTCATGGAGTGACTGTGTACATACGTTGCGCAGGCGGGCGGAGTGGTGCTTAGTGTTCCTACGTGACATGGAAAGGGCTCGTAGAATGCGCATATTCCATCGGCAACAATATGAGTTCTCAGCAAGTATTAGAAAAATAAAACACCAACAGCATAATTCAAACCATACTCAACAGTGTGATACACAATGCCTTTATATAAGTGCAAGCCGTGCATAATGTAAATAGCATGGAGGAACTTGTATTGTAAATGAGTCTTAAGATCGCGCCACCCAGCCCTAACCTCCATCCTGCTACCTAACCCCACCCATTGTTTTCCAATCCTACACATCCCTCTCCCGCATCCTTCCCTTTGTTAATCACCTTTTTTATCTTCCTTTTCCTCCCATCACCATGATAGTGTATCGAAAGGAACCCTCTCAATAAGGTTATCCATTCTGGTTGCTCAGCGTCTTGTTTGCTATCGTCTCTACCTCTTCCTCGTGGTTTTTAAAGGATATGTGACAGTATTCCTGCAAAACTTGATCCTGCACTTTCTGAAGCACAATCAATGCTGTTTGTTGACTATTTTATTATTGTGCATGTCCATACGTTCATTAACTTCCCCGACGCTTGGACATAGCCATTCATATGTTCTGTACTATGAGTGTATGTTCACAGGCAATAATTTGATGATTTTGAACATATTTTTTTTCTCAGTCGTAACCTCAGCATTTTCATTGTCAGTACATGGTTGTTGAGTGAATGTTTATGTCAACTTCCCTACGCCTGCTGTTCTTTTGAGGAGTGTGAGTAGCATATTTACATTCCCTCGAGGGAATCGTGTTGGTGATGTTGGTGCTGCGTGTCTCCTTCTTCCCCATGCGGAGGCTCTGGCGAATGGCGTCACCTAATGCGAAATCGCAGCATTGCTCAAAATTTCTCATCTACTTTTTTCAGTGCCTTGTTTGAAAGTGTCAGTCGATACAGATGTTGGAGTGCTTACTAACTGTAACAGCACTTTTCCTCTCTTTTAAGTCGATGGTTAAAGTAAATTTGACTATCGACGGTATCGTGGCGCTAAAAGATACAGAACAATCAGCATGATGATCTTATTGGAAAACTATATGGCAATAAAGTTGAGAACTGAAACTCGAGGAAGAGGTAAGAGGTCAACAGACAGACACGGTGCTGGTCTGAGGGCGGCGAGGGACGTTCTTCCCTGAGAGCGGTGAGCAGTACCCGCTGCGTCCTCTTCCCCCCCTGTGACGTGGTATAACTCCGCCCCTCTCGCCTGCCGTGCCGCATTCACAAGTCCTGTAGCCTGTGGTTGTTGATCTTATGATGGGTGTCAGGCTTCATATCCCCAGTGTCTGTACCTTGGGTTGGAAAAAAATCTCAGCATCTGCATTAATTCAGCAGATAATTTCTTAATAGCCTAACCCTTCGATACACATCGTAACTATGTAAAATAAGGGTATTGTTGAAAATTTTACTATGAACCTTTTCAAGTGATTGGTTATTAATTGGATTGTATTCTATGCCATGATAATACTCCAGGCTTGACTGTGCTGGCGCGAGTGGGCATGGTGCCACTATGGCAGCCAATCAACGAGCGACTCTGTTTCCCTCCAGGGCGGCACGCCGCCCCTTGTTTGTAGTAGGTGATGGTAGGTCAGTGCAGGCCCCTGAGGGCCTCGCTCTCAGTGTATTGTCCACCGCTACACCGCTCGGCCATCACACGGCACTCTGCCCTCTCGACCATACAACAACGGCTTGTAACTGCAGACACTAACTTTTAAGAGACAGTGCTGTGAAACTCCTTCAGATTTGTACATCTCTTTGTTTGCAACATGGAGTGCCCCACCGGAGCTCACGGCTCTCCACACCTCATCCATATTCTACACTAAATTATTCTGCCGTTGTCGATGGGGCACTCGCAAGCACTCGGTTATCATTCCTTTGGTTAATATCCACTTGTGATACCAATTATGTAATATTCAAACTGTTATATTCTTGATATACAAATTTGTTTTCTATTCTCAAGTTTGCAATGAGATGTAATAGTTTAAAGCTACGCCCTTTTGTAAGTTAACCCGCGGAGAGCAAGGGAGACTCGCAGAGGTGGCGGCACCTGCTACACCTCTTCCCCACGTGTAGTAGGTCTGTCATCTGGAGAACTTTGGTCCGGATGATGTGTATAGGCACGAACAATGCGCTTTTTTTAAGTCTATCAGTTTTTATTTTTTTACTCCCTTGCCTTCTGCATTAACAAGTGTGTGACAACGACAAGGCTATTTACTTCAAGCTTGCGTCAAATTATGTGGTTTGCGGAGATTACACGAACGACAGCGAATGAGTTGCCCGAACTCACTCACGACGTCGCCAGGACGGTGTTCTACCATGGTGTTCCGGTTCCATGAAGCTACTGCTGTCGTGTGGCTGTGGAGATGCACGTTAGATGACAACCGAGAGAACGCGGGCGTTGATGGCTGCATAAACTGAAATTACCAAATACATGGAATCTGTGGCGCTTTGGTATTTGTAGATAGTTAAGTTGATCACTGACTCGAAGGAGACAGATGAAATAAACCAAAAAGAGATATCTCTTGATCCATGGGAATATACCGACTAATAAACTGTGCCCTTGAAGATCAGTCAAAAAGAAGGAACAGATGATGGTCCATGTGCAAAAATTGCAAGGAGAATCACCAACAGAACACGAAGATTCCCCAAGAATACAGAAGGCGGTGAGAAAATCCAACCACGAGCGAGACGCACTGAGGACCTCTTAACACCACTTCGGCAGTGACCTCTCTCACTCCTTCCTTGGAGTATTCATTCGTGCCAGGGACATGGGCAAACGAGAGACCAAAACAAATGTACTCTTGTTGATTTCGATGCTCATGTTGGCTGATATTGTATTGGCCACCATCGTCAGTGTCAGCCGGACTGCTGTAGCTCTGTTATGAATCGCCAATCACTAGTTGACTGTATGCTTCGTCAATCTTTCAAAATACTTACGACTGAGTCCACTAAAAATAAAAAAAGGATGTCAAGTTTAGTTTACAAAACACCACGCCAAGGAAGCTTTGATGATGGGAGGCACCGTCTCTTGGAGCGGAGATTGCTAGATGCTTGTACTAGTACCCTGCACAACACTCACTCAGCGCGTTATTATGAAAATTAAGCTCTGGAAGTTTTCTTTATCCAAAAACTTTAAGAATCATTGTAGCTTGCTTAGAAATTGCAAACAAAAATGTATCATGATGTTCTTCACATACTCTCAACAATGTACCAACGATCATCCTGTGTGAGAACTTGGTGTTGTAGCCCGGTGGCTGGCATGTAAAGTATGCTGATGTAAATGTGCGACATGTCATGTATACTGATGTGCACCTCCTGACATACCAGACATACTGATGTGTAGTTACTAACATATTAGTTACACTGTTGTGCTGATGCAGACATACCAAACACATTGTGTAGTTAACATACTGGATACACGGTAGAGACGGTTATATTAATGCACAGACAATGACATATCGGGGACACTGTTGTGTGATCATTAGCATACCAGTTGCCTTATTTAGTTGATAAATGCTAGTACTCCATGTTTCAGATTCAGAAACTAGAAGTTCGTATTTTTTATTTATAGTTACATAGTTGCACAGTAAGAAAACATTGCATATAGATCCACAAGTATAATGATGCCTATTCATTAAACAGCTGTGTAGTTATTCTAAAGGATGCCCCCGTGCAGCTATAGACATGCTAGTTGCACCAATGCGCAGTCACTATCATTATTAATTTTATGAATATTGGCATAACGTTATCTTCCTATGCAATGCTAATATTTTTTTTCACATTTAAATTTTTTTAATACATTGAATTATAATGCTATTTAGTAAGTCACACTGCTTCAAGTAAGACATAGTGGCATACCGAATACACGTTTCAGTAAAACACAAAAACGGCTTACATTTGTACATCTGCAGATCACAAAAAGTGAATTTTAACAGTAGTTAACTGGATCCTCAGTTGTATCGTTAGTAACAGGAACATATACTTCTTTTCATTTCTAGCTATATACACCCAAAGTCTGCTGTTCTGGTATTTTCGTTTAGCACACAAAGTGTACTGCCATGTTATACTAACACACATGGTGTGATATTCTGCTATGCTAACACATTGTGTGTCTTGTCTGCACACCATGTATACTGTTATGTTGTACTAACACAAGGTGCGTTGTTATGCTATGCTAACACATAAGCGTTTTGTCTGCACACCATGTGTACTGCTATGTTGTATAATTACATTAGGCTCATTGCCTTCATATTCCATTTTAAAAATGTGTTATATGGCTACAGTGCCACATCATGTGTATTTACTATGTTGTATTAACACACGAGGTGCGCTGCTGTGTTATATCAGTACATGGAATACATTTTTGCAATGCTCTCACTCGCTGCTTCGATGCCTTTCTTTGTCAGTTTTGAGAATTAATTGCCATATTATACCAGCAGAGGATTGCCTTGCTGACGTAGACTCCGATTTGACAGTCAAGCACGTGATCGATGCTATGGTATGGCAGTGCATCGGGATAACTTAAGTTCATCTCAGTTACTTGGCTCATGTCATGTTTTATCTCATGTTATGGGGGTTTCGATATGTTGTTCCTTAGTAGTTCTGGTTTCTTATCCAAGTTTTTGTTTTGTTTTTGTATTTTTTCCGAATCTCATTTTGTATTCTATATTCGTTGTATTGTTCTACGTACTGTTTAACATGACAGGGAACCCCGGTGTTAGGTGATGGCTACAGAGAAAGGAAAAAAAAATAATTATATATATCCGTGGGGATGTAGTTACAAGGTATAATGCTGTGTAGTATCTATCACAACAGGTATGCTAATAAACTATATTTTCATGGTCCCTCCAACGCAAAATTATTCGAAAGCCTGCGGGAGTGTACATTGTTTGGCATTCGTCTACGTTCATCATAGCATTCATTAAATGAGGACAAATCTATGTTGATGTGAGAGCGGAAAGGGTCTCATTTCAAGGAATAATGAATAACCTTTTGTCACTGCTCGTTAGGAATGTTGACCATGTATGTTCCCGCAGCAGTGCATGCGGCGCGCTTGCTAGACTGACCAGGAGAACCCGACCACTCTGTTATGGTCTCCGCAAACACATGCCTGCCGTTGGTAGCCAAGTGGTATACTACTAATAACCCTAATAAACAAATGGCATTACTTTCATTCTACATTCAGCCTTTTTGCTTGCACTTTGTATAATGTTTTGAATTTCACAGTTTGTACCATATTATCTGTAAATAATACGTCATCGAATAAATTTTTGATAATTTACCACGAAGAAAAAGAAGAGTTTTATTTCCTTCGCATTCGGCAATATTCACGTTTTAACACAAATGTGCTGCACTTCAACACAAAGGCAATACACATTCACAGTTCGCTGTCTCAGTATACAGTACAAACATACTTTGAATGTTTGCGAGATCTGAAAAGATCTCAATGGATATTTAGTTTTGGAAACAAACAACTGCAAAGCATGTATGTGCGTGTGCATTATATATACATATTATTTGTATGTGTTTATGTACATATGTGGTATTCGTAAATATGAATATGTATATGTATATATATTAAAACATATATACGTATGTAAATGTTATGTATGAATCTGACTATCTGTTGAAAGTACAAATATATGCAAACATTAACGGCACAATGTTAGGAGAAAAAACAACATAGATAAAAAAACAAACAAACCAAACACCGTAAATTAAGAATACCACAAACCACGATACACAAAAGGGAAAAAAAACACGAAAATAACCAGCAGTTCAGCGACCGTCGATTTCTCCCAAACACACGTAAAAGGCTTTCAGTGTGTGTAGTAGTTGTTGGCGGTGAGTACGGCCTCTTTAAAAAGACCATCTGTGTGTTACTGTAATGTTGAGTAATTCTCATGTACATCTGTTCGCACAAGACTCTTTACGATGTACGTGTTGCATGGTTCATTAAAGGTAGAAAGGTAATTGCTATGTGCATGCGTTTATTTAAAAATATGTCTTGCGGTATGGATACTTTCGCGACATTTAGAAATAAGATTTTTTTTTTTCCACATGTACAGGTAAGGCGTGGTTTACTAATTGCTTGGCCTGTTTGAGGGCATTCTTTTTTTTTTTTCTTTTCTTTTCTTTTTCGACGATGATCTTTTTTTTTTACGTTCGGAAGTGTATATTTGCTTGTTTGGAAGCCAGATCGCGGTGCTCTTTCGTTCTTGTGTGAGAGTGTGTACAGATATTCCTATTTATATGCCTTTACTTACGTATGTAAGTACATATATCCATACAAACATAAATACAAACAGAAAAACACACACACACACACACACACACACACACACACACACACACACACACACACACACGTACATCATATATATAAATATATATATGTATGTATTTATATATATGTATGTATTTATATATATGTATATATACATATATATACATATATATACATATATATACATATATATACATATATATACATATATATACATATATATACATATATATACATATATATACATATATATACATATATATACATATATATACATATATATACATATATATACATATATATACATATATATACATATATATACATATATATACATATATATACATATATATACATATATATACATATATATACATATATATACATATATATACATATATATACATATATATACATATATATACATATATATACATATATATACATATATATACATATATATACATATATATACATATATATACATATATATACATATATATACATATATATACATATATATACATATATATACATATATATACATATATATACATATATATACATATATATACATATATATACATATATATACATATATATACATATATATACATATATATACATATATATACATATATATACATATATATACATATATATACATATATATACATATATATACATATATATACATATATATACATATATATACATATATATACATATATATACATATATATACATATATATACATATATATACATATATATACATATATATACATATATATACATATATATACATATATATACATATATATACATATATATACATATATATACATATATATACATATATATACATATATATACATATATATACATATATATACATATATATACATATATATACATATATATACATATATATACATATATATACATATATATACATATATATACATATATATACATATATATACATATATATACATATATATACATATATATACATATATATACATATATATACATATATATACATATATATACATATATATACATATATATACATATATATACATATATATACATATATATACATATATATACATATATATACATATATATACATATATATACATATATATACATATATATACATATATATACATATATATACATATATATACATATATATACATATATATACATATATATACATATATATACATATATATACATATATATACATATATATACATATATATACATATATATACATATATATACATATATATACATATATATACATATATATACATATATATACATATATATACATATATATACATATATATACATATATATACATATATATACATATATATACATATATATACATATATATACATATATATACATATATATACATATATATACATATATATACATATATATACATATATATACATATATATACATATATATACATATATATACATATATATACATATATATACATATATATACATATATATACATATATATACATATATATACATATATATACATATATATACATATATATACATATATATACATATATATACATATATATACATATATATACATATATATACATATATATACATATATATACATATATATACATATATATACATATATATACATATATATACATATATATACATATATATACATATATATACATATATATACATATATATACATATATATACATATATATACATATATATACATATATATACATATATATACATATATATACATATATATACATATATATACATATATATACATATATATACATATATATACATATATATACATATATATACATATATATACATATATATACATATATATACATATATATACATATATATACATATATATACATATATATACATATATATACATATATATACATATATATACATATATATACATATATATACATATATATACATATATATACATATATATACATATATATACATATATATACATATATATACATATATATACATATATATACATATATATACATATATATACATATATATACATATATATACATATATATACATATATATACATATATATACATATATATACATATATATACATATATATACATATATATACATATATATACATATATATACATATATATACATATATATACATATATATACATATATATACATATATATACATATATATACATATATATACATATATATACATATATATACATATATATACATATATATACATATATATACATATATATACATATATATACATATATATACATATATATACATATATATACATATATATACATATATATACATATATATACATATATATACATATATATACATATATATACATATATATACATATATATACATATATATACATATATATACATATATATACATATATATACATATATATACATATATATACATATATATACATATATATACATATATATACATATATATACATATATATACATATATATACATATATATACATATATATACATATATATACATATATATACATATATATACATATATATACATATATATACATATATATACATATATATACATATATATACATATATATACATATATATACATATATATACATATATATACATATATATACATATATATACATATATATACATATATATACATATATATACATATATATACATATATATACATATATATACATATATATACATATATATACATATATATACATATATATACATATATATACATATATATACATATATATACATATATATACATATATATACATATATATACATATATATACATATATATACATATATATACATATATATACATATATATACATATATATACATATATATACATATATATACATATATATACATATATATACATATATATACATATATATACATATATATACATATATATACATATATATACATATATATACATATATATACATATATATACATATATATACATATATATACATATATATACATATATATACATATATATACATATATATACATATATATACATATATATACATATATATACATATATATACATATATATACATATATATACATATATATACATATAGAACGCTACTTCGTGTCCCCGACGTTGCTTCGAGTGGTGCGCGTGGCGAAGGTGGGGCGAGTCCTGCGTCTAGTGAAGGGAGCCAAGGGCATCCGAACGCTCCTCTTCGCCTTAGCCATGTCCTTGCCCGCGCTCTTTAACATCTGTCTGCTGCTCTTCTTGGTTGTATTTATCTTTGCAATCTTCGGCATGTCATTCTTCATGAACGTCAAACACACTGGGACCTTGGACTCTGTTTACAACTTCGAGACGTTCTTCCAGTCTTTCATTTTGCTGTTCCAAATGATGACGTCAGCTGGGTGGGATGGTGTACTTTCTGGCATTATCAATGAGAGGGACTGCCGGCAGCCTGATCCGGAGACCGGCGATCCTGGTAACTGCGGTAACCAAGCCATCGGTATAGCCTACCTAATGGCTTACCTGGTAATGACCTTCCTCATCATTATTAACATGTACATCGCTGTCATCCTCGAAAATTACTCCCAGGCAACAGAAGACGTGGAAGAAGGTCTCACGGACGATGACTACGATATGTACTATGAGATCTGGCAGCAGTTCGATCCTAAAGGCACACAGTTTATCGAATTCTCCACTCTCTCAGAATTTTTGGACGTGTTAGAGCCTCCTCTTCAGATTCACAAGCCAAACAAGTACAAAATCGTGTCAATGGATATCCCCATTTGCAAAGGAGACCTTGTATTCTGCGTTGATATCCTTGATGCATTGACTAAGGACTTCTTCGCTCGTAAAGGAAACCCAATTGAAGACTCTGGGGATATAGGTGAAGTAGCACCTCCTACAGACAGGCCTGGTTACGAACCAGTGTCCTCAACGCTATGGCGTCAACGTGAAGAATACTGCGCTCGACTAATACAACAAGCGTGGCGCAAACACCGGCAGCATAAAGACCTCTCCTCACTCTCGGGAGCTGATTCCCAAGAAGACTTCAAGCAAGCAGATACCGCCGTCCTGGTGGAAAGTGATGGATATATAACAAAAAACGGCCATAAGGTGGTGATTCACTCGCGATCACCATCGTTGACGTCAAGGTCCACAGATGTGTGACTGAAAAAGGCGAGTAAATAAGTTGTTGCTTTTTATCTACTAACAGGAGCCAGTTGTGAATAGCCTTGCTGGAAGGTGGCTGGGGTAACGGTCGCCTGCCAGGTGAAAAGGCTTGGCTAAAGTTGTTGCTTTTTATCTACTAAAAGGAGCCAGTTGTGAAGAGCTTTATTGAAAGGCGATTGGCACACAGTCGTTTGCTAAGTGAAAAAGCTCGACTAGAGGTCCCACAAGGCTCTGATATTAAATATATATCTACTAATAGGAGCCAGTTGTGAAGAGCTTTATTGAAAGGCGATTGGCACACAGTCGTTTGCTTAGTGAAAAAGCTCGACTCGAGGTCCCACAAGGCTCTGATATTAAATATATGTAAATCCGCCGTTAACGAACAGTTAACCTCGTTGGTGTTGGCGGTTGGACCACTCTTGCTCGGGAACACTTCACTCCTAATGCCTTGTTGTTTAAGTTTACAGTCCAACTGTCCTCATCAGCTTCCCGATCTTCGAGTGCCGCACCCTCTGTGCAGATATTACTGGCCTAAGTGATTCACTATATGTTTATTTTTGTATTTAACATTCTGAATGATTATTAGGCCCTTAGTTACCCGTCTTGGTACTGCTGCTGGGTTCAAGCGAGACTGGGAAACAGTCTTCGCGACTCTCACTCGTAGCTGGCGCGGAGGTGACGAGAAGCCTGATGACACTGCCACCCATGGCCGCCCACACACGCCCACGCTCACAGTATTGTTAACACCCGGTGTATGAAGCACCGACAACACCACATCCCATCCCCGAGGACGGCCAGGGTGTGCACCAGACCGAGGCAGCAGATGAGAAAGAAGTGGAGTTGTGGGTGGAAAGCCATGCAGCGCCATGAGGGGGTTTCATCACAGAGGAAACTGTGTACATAGTGCAGGGGGGCGGAGTGGTGCTCACTGAACCTACGTGATATGGAAAATACCCTGGACATGTGCATTTTCCACCAGCAGAAGGACATGTTCTTGACAAGTATTAGAGAATCTTCGAACTGCATAATTAACCAAGTTCATGAACTGTGTGATACACAATGCCTTTACAGGAGTGCATAATGTAAATAACGGGTGCACAGTATGGTAGAATCTGTTCGTTAGGCGTCTTCATGGACAACCAGCCACCCGTCCTCCCCAGTCCTCATCCTCTGCTCTTTCTCCTTCAACTCTTCCTTCACCTTGGCGCTCTGGTCTGTCCTTCAATCTCATCACACTCAGCCTCCCATTCCATCCGTTACTTCTTTTATAAATCAGCATGCAACTTTGCCCATTCTTTGCATCATTGCCCATCCCTTTGTTTCAGCATTCATTTACCCTTTTTTCTTCGCTTGACTCTTCCTTTGTACGTGGAAGGCACTGCATGAACGGCCTGCACTGAGCCAATTCCCCTGGCGCAGTGCAGTCGGACCCTTCAGTGACCCAGTGACTGGCATGCCTCTCTTAGGTTAGGCTGAGATCACGGGCTCAATCACAGGCTGCGGGATTGGGCGAAGAAGGAGCAATACTCAGTTCTAGGGAAAGCCTGCTTCAATAACTTTGTTAAATAAGGCAGAATGGGTGATTATCTGTCCTCTGGGGGACGCAGCTTATTAACAAATGTAGTGTTGCTACAATTATCATCATTGATATTGTTATTATAATTTTTATTTATATCATCATTATTATTATTCATACTATTATTAATATTATGATTATGCATCCGAAAATCTTTATTATCTAGACTACGACCCCTTAGACTTCCTGTATTTCGACTCACTTGATTCTCCATCAACATAATTGCTCTTTTGCGTTTGTACGTTGACCTTATCGCTGCCACCTTCACCAGTGCCTCGAGGGAGCCGCGAGGGTGATACCGGTGCCAGGCGTCTCTCTCTTCCCCAAGCAGAGGCGCCGGCTGGAGGTTTTCTCCTTCGCCCGCCCCTCTTTCCACCCCCCTTGTAAGACTGACGGATGAACAGACTCATGGGACTTAGTTCTTGAAAGATTAGTGGACTTATGGACTTGTTCAGCTCCCCAGCTTTAGACTTGCAGCAGGTTGGTAATAAGGTTTTCAACTTCATCGCGCTTTTTTTATACTTTCTTTCTTTTTCTATGTACATCCCGCCCCCTCCTCCCGTTTTCCTTTTCTTTATCTTTTACTCCTGTATCCCCTGTCCTAGTTCCTTATCTTCTTCCATTCCTGTATTCCGAAACTTATCTACAGTTAAGGATGCCGTGTTGGCGAGTTATTTTTGCATTGTTGCGTCATTTATTCATTAGTTGTCATAGAGATTTTAGTAGATCACGTTTCAGATGCAATATCTTGTGTTAGGAAAAAAGAAGCATTGCTTATTGACTACGTAAGATAAACTGATATTGATACACCATTCTGTGCATGATAGGCGAATAAATATATGTATATTAAAGTATGTATTTAAGAATTTAATGTTGGCCATAAATTAGAAACTCAATTCAGCTGCACGGAAAAACGTGAGATGAATATACAGAGGTGTACAGCGTGCTGCGGCGGGGAAAGATCCACCAGGAGTGCGGGCGAGCCAGGGCCGGGCGAGTCCTCTTCCCCCGCGGTGACGCCGCCTGGCTCCCCGCGCCTCCCGCTCCGCCCCGCCCCCCGCCGCCCCTCCACGCCACCTGCCGCCTCCACCAAGCACCACCACTGGCGTTTGGACATCTCCAGCTGATCGCTAGTGCTTCTACCACTCTGTTCCTACCTCTCGTCTTCATGATTGAATATTTGTTCATTCTTCTCAAAAGTCACAGTTTATTATCAGGTATAACTAAAATTGCTGAAAATCTTATCTCCTGAGGAGTTACACTTAGAATTTAGCTCTTAAGAATTTTCTCTCATATTAGTACTCCAGGCTTGACTGTGCTGGCGCGAGTGGGCATGGTGCCACTATGGCAGCCAATCAACGAGCGACTCTGTTTCCCTCCAGGGCGGCACGCCGCCCCTTGTTTGTAGTAGGTGATGGTAGGTCAGTGCAGGCCCCTGAGGGCCTCGCTCTCAGTGTATTGTCCACCGCTACACCGCTCGGCCATCACACGGCACTCTGCCCTCTCGACCATACAACAACGGCTTGTAACTGCAGACACTAACTTTTAAGAGACAGTGCTGTGAAACTCCTTCAGATTTGTACATCTCTTTGTTTGCAACATGGAGTGCCCCACCGGAGCTCACGGCTCTCCACACCTCATCCATATTCTACACTAAATTATTCTGCCGTTGTCGATGGGGCACTCGCAAGCACTCGGTTATCATTCCTTTGGTTAATATCCACTTGTGAAACCAATTATGTAATATTCAAACTGTTATATTCTTGATAAACAAATTTGTTTTCTATTCTCAAGTTTGCAATGAGATGTAATAGTTTAAAGCTACGCCCTTTTGTAAGTTAACCCGCGGAGAGCAAGGGAGACTCGCAGAGGTGGCGGCACCTGCTAAACCTGTTCATACGTGTAGTAGGTCTGCCACCCGCAGTTCTCGCAAAGTAATGTAAAAGAGAGTAAAGATCAACGCAACGTCTTTACTTCCTCGAATCATTACGTGCAGCGTCGAGGTGAGGAACACTCCAGGCACCGTGTGACCGACTCACACACCGTCCCTCACGTACAGGCCGGTCAAGGCGTCGCGCTCAGGTGCCACGCTTCGACACTCACGGCTTGCTTCTGGGAGGCACTTGTGATAAACTCTGCGCATGCGTGATTAAATGCATACATACATACAGACATGTATATTCGTATGTATATGTATATATATACTTATACATGTGTGTGTGTATGTGCGTGTGTGTGTGTGTGTGTGTGTGTGTGTGTGTGTATGCGTGCGAGCATGTATGTCCGTGAGAGGCGATAGAAATTAAACAGATAAAGGAATAGACATATATTAAAGTAGTAAGTGTTCAGTTATCTCTGAAATATCCATACAGTCACCAAACCAGTTGGAGGGAAAGCAGAGAGAGTATTACCATATACTTCAGTGATTCAAATAATAAAAAAGAAAGACCGAAAATAGATAAAAAAAAAAGTTCTTGCCAGCCAGACACTCAAAAGGAACCCCCAAGCAGTGCCCTTCTCCCCCTCCCCCCTCCCTCCCTGGACCCGACCTCTTGGGCGCGAGAGGGGAAGCCAGGAGGACCGGGAACGCTGCTGGTTCGGCTCCTTGTTCATGTCGACCAGATGGCTCGTGCTGGTCACCACTGTCAGTGTCAGCTGGACTGTTGTCGCTGTGTTACGCATTGCCAATCACTAGTCGATTGTATGCT
>NC_061857.1:4774448-4779448 GCF_019202785.1 Penaeus chinensis
TCAGAGAGATTTACTTATCAATTCCTTGCCGTTAGCAGTGGCGTCGGCAGCCCCAGAGGAGGGAGAAAATATGTTGAATATATAGAGTGAAAGATATTGAATACAGAGAGAAATCTCGGTTTAGCCACTGCCCTCTCTCGAAACACGTGGGAAACGCCCCTTTTTATTGCGTACGTGAGTAAAGGAAAATGCGACCGTGACTTTTTTCTCTTTTTTTTTTTTTGTGAAGTATCAGTTTAAACTAGGTTGGTCGGAAGAAGTTTTTTTTTTTCTTTTATCTCTTTACCGGAACTGAGAACTGAAAAGATATTTATTATCTGTTTTAACGGAACTGAAAACTGGTTTGCCATCCGCCTTAAAAGTTATCAAAATTATAGTTTTTATCATCAGTTACATCCGTATAAGAACGTTAGCATCCCCACAAACATATCAGCGGATTTCAGATAACCAAACCAAAAAGAAAGAAAGAAAAAAAAAAAAAAAACAGGCCACCACGTACTGACTCCTCCGACCGTCATATGTTTTACTGTGGAGATATTTCCGCCTATCTCTCATTTAACTCCACTATCACTCAGAAGTAACCGTAATGTGAGTCGTGAATTAAATTAGGAAGTGATGTATTTCAGATTCTTGTGGTCAGATTCTGTTTTCCTTGATTTCTTTTTGACGATGTGAACACGAGCGCACTAACTTTCCTCGCAACACTATGAAAAATATTTGTTTTAAGGATCTTTCCTTTTTCGTTTCTAATTTCTTAGATCTGTTTGAACGATATTCCAGTCTTTGTCACACTTTCAACCTTATCATCAAGGAAATTTCACAGCCCTTATCGGCTGCTGATAAGTAAGGAGGCTTTATCGCATAACAAGAGAAATCCACAATAGTCACTCTCTCTCTCTCTCTCTCTCTCTCTCTCTCTCTCTCTCTCTCTCTCTCTCTCTCTCTCTCTCTCTCTCTCTCTCTCTCTCTCTCTCTCTCTCTCTCTGTCTCTCTCTCCTTCTCTGCACTGTCAATACAGAAAATAACCTTATATTCATGTATACTCAAGCACTCGTATGTCCACGAACACATTATAGATGCACACAAACACACACACACACACACACACACACACACACACACACACACACACACACACACACACACACACACACACACATATATATATATATATATATATATATATATATATATATAAATATGTGTGTGTATGTATACATATATATATATAGATAGATAGACAGATAGATATACACATACATATATATAAAACGTGCATATATATGTGTATATATATATGTATATATATGTATGTATGTATGCACATGTATGTATGCATATATGTATATATATGTATATATATACATATATGTATGCATACATGCGTGTGTATGTAAATATATATATATATATATATATATATATATATATATATGTGTGTGTGTGTGTGTGTGTGTGTGTGTGTGTGTGTTTGTGTATGTGTGTGTGTGTGTGTTTTGTACGTGTGTATACTTGTGTTTATTTATATACGTTTTTATGTATACAAGGTGTAAAGTATATATCCATATGGACATATACTGTCCATATGAACATGGATAAATGTGCGTGAGAGAGAGAGTGAGTGATTGAGGGAAAGAGAGAGAGAGAGAGAGAGAGAGAGAGAGAGAGAGAGAGAGAGAGAGAGAGAGAGAGAGAGAGAGAGAGAGAGAGAGAGAGAGAGAGAGAGAGACGGAGTTTGTAAAAACATATCGAAATACAAGCAGACAAGAGTACCACTGAGGGAGAGAGGAACCATGAAGAACCACCTCTGTATTCAGTATAGGCGAGCTCTTCTCCTGAGGCATGCAACACCAGCTGAATTCCAGCTGACCAAATAACTGACGATGTTCTGAAGGAAAGAATTAAAGTTCATCTCCGTCCTTTTTTTCGTATTGTGAGTTTTTTTTTTTTAAGCTTTGAATGTACCCCTTTTTGTTGTTGTTGTATTAACTGTGCGAGATCTCATGTTATAAATATGATATAGTATTGTACTTTCATGTTCCCATGATATTAATTTGGAAGTTACGGCATCTCGACCTGTTATCACATATCAGATTAAAAACATGTAGCGTTGTGGAAAAAAAAGAAAAAAAAAAGTTCATTGGTGAAAAAGTAGCTTGAGAAGTCGGTTGTGCTATTGTAGAACTTCATTCTTCTCCTCCCCTCCCCTCCCCTTCCCTCTACCTCTTCCCCTTACCCCTGCCTTGTACACTGCATATACTCTTGCCCCTCCCTTGCCTCCACCCTACCCCCCCTGCCCTATTCCTATGTCCTTCTGTTTTGACTTTTCCTCTGTCGTCTCCTCCCTTTCTACTCTTTTCCCTCACCCTTTGTCTTGTCCCTCCCTCCCACCTGCAGTTTCCCCTCGTCCCTTCCTTCCCCTCATAAGTTGTCACTACCCTTCCCCTATGCCATCCCCCCTCCTTCTCGCTACCTTCCCCTTTCCCCTTCCCCTTCCTGCATGTCCTTTCCTCTCCTCCCTCCCTATCCTGGCCCTTTTCCTTCCCCTCCCTACCCTGCTCATTCCCTTCCTCCCTTGCCCTTACCCCTTCTTACCCGACCCTCCCTCGCCCCTTACTATTCCCTTCTTTAATCTGTCTTTCCCTCCCTTGCCCTTCTCCATATTGCCTCTACCCTCCCCTTCCCTCTTCCTTCCCCCTCCCTGCCCTACCCTTTCCCCTTCCCCTTTGTACCCTTGCTACCCTGCCCTTTTCCCTCCTCCTCCCTACCCTGATCTTCCCCTTTCCCCTCTACACTCCTTGCTTGCCCTTTCCCTCCCTACCCTGCCCTTTCCCTCCCCTCCTCCTTCCTATTCTACCCTTTCCCCTTCCCCTCCCCGCCCTTACCCTGACCTTTCCCCCTTTCCCTAGTCTACCCTTTCCCCTCCCTCTCCCTGCCCCTTGCCCTTTACCCTCCCCTTCCCTACTCTACTTTTCCCTCGCAACCCTTGCCTTTCCCTCGCTACCCTACAGTTTCCCCTCCCCCATACTTTTCCTCTCTCGCCTCCCTACTTTACCCTTTTCCTTCCCTATCCTGCCCTTCTGACCCCCCCCCCCCACCTTACTCTATCCTCCCCCCTCCCCCCTTCTCCCTCCCCCTCCCACCCTTGCCCTTTCCCCCTTCCCTTTACCCTATCTACCCTGCCCTTTCCCCTCCCTCCCCTGCCCTTTCCCTCCCTCCCCTGCCCCTCCCCCTCCTCCCTTGCCCCTCCCCCTTGCCCATCTCCGTATGCCTTTGTCGTGACTCAGCCACTCCTTGCCATATGTCGCTAAATTTTCGCTTTTTTTTTTATCAGCCATATATCTAAACGCTGGGGAACAGGTCGTTTAGGATGGCGAGAGGCAACGAGGTCGTTTCCGCATGTTTTCCCCCTTGGCCGATGCGCCGGCGTGGGGCAGTCCCTCCGAAAAGAGAGGTTTTATTGGGAAAAAGGAATAAAATCGTCCATACGCCCTTCACTCCGCTGTCCTTGTTCTTGTTCCGCTAAATGCCTTTCGTCCTCCAGGGGTTATTTATTCTCGCCAGCTTAGTGTATTTGCATTGCTCTTAATTCCCCTTTCGGTTATTCGATTGGATTTTTGGCGAATCATTGCGGTTATAATAACGTTGGCGATATATTAAAAAAAAATAGTCTCAACGCACACGAACAGTTGCCTATAATTCGTTCGGGATCTCGTACAGTCTTTAGAATATTCGAGAGATTCTCTACTTCATAAAAGGTGCCCACATCAGATGATCGTCTCTGTAAAAAATCCGACACTCTTTTTAAAATAAGGGAAATTAGTCCCCAAGTGGAAAGATAAGAGCGAAAATAAGACCAAATCCTACGCCAAGCATAACATTGGAACATTCGCCTGAAAGAGGGTGGGGGAAGCGATGGTTAGAGTCTCCGGCATATAAGTCTTTTTTTAGCCTTTATTATGCGACTTATGGCCTTCCCTCGTGTCCAGTAATTACAAGCAGAATTTAGACTTTGGTGCGGACTTATTTCCGAGTTAACATGACGGAATACAAGCTCGTGGTGGTTGGAGGTAAGACCTGTCACTGTTTTGTCATTTTCGCTATTTAATATAACAAACTTTATTATTTTATTTTTTTCTTCTTCTCCGGCCGTTTGAATTTGCGGTTGGAGATACACGGGGCTTGTGTGCGCTATACGGGATTCGTTAATTTTTTTTTTTTTTTTTTTTTAGTAATGAGGAATACTTTTTTTTTTTTTTTTAAGTTTACGTATATATGGAAATTTTTCATTTTTTTTTTTCTCTCTCTCTCTCTCTCTCTCTATCTCTGTCACCCATGTCCTTATTCTTCTCTTCTAGTTACCTCTTCTCCCTCCCTCATCATTTGTGTTTCATCATCACCTTTATTATTGTTGTTCAGTTTTTTTATGTTTTGTTTTTGTTTTTTACATGTGTGTGTATCTTTCCTCTTTACACAAGCAACCCTCAGCTCATGGTATTTGTTAGTACGAGCGACACGCTGCCAGAGACGAAGTCCGAAAACCAGGGTGTCATGCGGACCCTATATCTAAACCTAGCCTTTCATGCCTTCTATTTATTCTCTCGACGGGGGGCAAGTTCCCCTGTACCCCCCCCAACCCTTTATTAGCACTTCATGCCAACTTGTTGAAAATGCGACATTAAGAACTCTAGCTGCGTGGGGATGTTGCGGAATTGGTCTCTTTGCGGTGATAATCAGCGGGTATTTTCGTCCTTATGCGGTAAATTTGAAGTCGTATTAGCTGTACCTGTGTTATTTATGACTATTTCTTGTGCTCTATGTGATGTCCATTTCCCTCTGTCTCTCTCCATCTCTTTCCATTGCCTTTGGTAACATTAACACCAGATAATTGTTGTTGTTATAACTTTCCTCTCGTAATATTCCTTTTCTTCACGAACAATTATTGTTCTCTTTCCTAATCTCATAATTGTCGATGATAAGACAGTTCAGAGCAATGCCAT
>NC_061857.1:4784448-4786948 GCF_019202785.1 Penaeus chinensis
TCTTTGTACGTTCTGTCTGCAAGTATTTCCTGCAGTTATGTCTTTTAGAGATCAATTTAATAACCTGAAGAAAAGGACATGCTTCACATTCATCACAGGGTAGCCTTTATCCTTCAAGTTCACATCTCCAGTCAGCTGAGGTTGTCATCCTTGGAAGGAAATAAAACTGTGGCATGGAACTATCTGGTATTTTTTGCAACTGGTTCAGCAGAGATCTCATAATGCACTATGTATCAGATGTTAGGTCTTTTTGAAAGTCGTATGTGTAACTTTGTGAAGATGTGCACCACGATTTTAAAAGATATTATTGGTTGTGGCCTGCAGCTGTGCAATATAAACGTTGTGGGAATTTGTCTCGCAAAATTTATTTGTTTCTTTTGAAGTAATCATCATGAGTAACTTTTAGGAGCCCCTCCCCCCATCTCCACAGTATTAGAGATACAGGTATTGCTTTAAATTTTGCAACATTCAATACAGAGTATATAGCAGTGTGGGAAAAAGATGATTTTATCATATAATGCTAAGATTATTTTTACCAGTAGTTGTATACCAAGGGAATGTTTGTATTATCTTTTATAGAGGTTTATTTTACCATTCCTATTGATATTGTATCTTCTATATTTCACAGAATGTCAGATTGGCAAGGTGAAATTGAAACTGAATTATGCAATTTATATATCAAGTAGTGCAAATATCTATGCAGTATGTGCAACATGTAGTTCCAGACATTTAGTACATTTGTGTTGTCTTAGACTGCTGGTTGCCATTGTGTAGTATAAGAAATCGTCCCTTCATGAATGTAATAGTGTTGCCTGTAAAATGCAGCAGTTTCATTGTAAACTAAGAACAAGGTTTTTATACTGACTAAATGCAAATTGTGTCCAAGACATCTCCACTCTCCATGAAGTTTTGTTATTAACAGCAGGGTGCTCATGTGTGGCTGTGACTAATTGGTACTCTTTCTCTGCCAACAGCTGGAGGCGTTGGGAAGAGTGCACTTACTATTCAACTTATTCAAAATCAGTAAGTATGATTCTGAGGGACTTGTCTTCCTGTAAGCTCTTTATGAGAATTTCTTGTAGAATTTAATCATAGAGAATTTCTTGTAAAATTTATCCTATTCCCTTGGTTACTGCCTAAGGGCTTTGTATTTAGTCTGTCTCAGATCTCAGAATTAATTTTGTAATGTTTTCTTATGATATAAGTATTCTTTTATTTTGGGGGGAAAGGTTGTGGTTTATTATCATTTTGTACCTCTAGACATCTAGAATTAATGTAATTTTTTTTAGCTTATTCATATATACTGATTTGGTTTATTTCCTACAGCTTTGTCGATGAATATGACCCAACCATAGAAGATTCATACCGTAAACAGGTCGTCATTGATGGGGAGACGTGTCTACTGGATATTCTCGACACAGCCGGGCAAGAAGAATACAGGTACAGTGGCTCTTTGGTACTTTGATGCAGATAGTTAAAATATTGTCAGTGTATGGGTCTAGAGATTACTTCAGACACAGGAAATGTCTGACTATATGACATCCTGTAATAAGGATATTTGTGTGTGTGTCTGTCTGTCTCTCTCTCTCTCTCTCTCTCTCTCTCTGTCTGTCTGTCTCTCTCCACTTAGATCATATGCAGAATTGCATTTGTATGTACTATCTATCAATGAGATAAAGTTCTGTAAAGGTATTACATTCTATATTATTAGATTATAAGTCAAAGTTCTTTTCCTAAGAACATGATCAAGAAGTAGTGTTACTTCTGTTGTAAACTATGCTCATCAGATATTTAGATGTAAAGTAGAATACGAGAGGAGGGCTTAGGCATGTTAACACAATCTGAATGCTGAATAAAGGGTGGATATGGACATGTAAGGGGAAGAGCCAGCATTTATAGGGCAAAGGTAGAGTCTGTTAAAGTATGAGGAAGAGGGAATTCTGTTAAGGAAGATAGGCCTACATGGATAAGTGTATGAATCTTATCTATTTTGGACATTGTGTGTATTTAGCAACTTGCCAAAGGTATAGATTTCAGTCCCCAAACAATTCCACGTCCACTACTCTGATGACCTTTTGATGTGTAATTGGTTCAGTCCAGGGCTTTCATTGCTGCCGTGTGGTGAGGCACAGCTTTCAGATTGTATAGTAAACCATAGTGCAAACATATTTAGGCTGGCACAAATTTTTCATAGTGAATATGAACAATATGGTTTCCTCTATACTTCAGCAAAATGAGGATGGTAGTACAGAACCTGTGAAATTCCTTTAGTTGTTGGAAGTGTGATATTTTTCTTGTCACACCATCTTACAAAGAGAATTCATCGTCTGTTGGCAAAATGAACATTGCAGTTTCTCAAGCAGCTTAACAAATGGTTCTTTTGACATTCCCTGTCCATTATATATTACGAGTGCAGTTTTTCTCCTTTAATACAAGATTTCTTCCATCTAGTTACCTGTTGTTTGTTTAGTGATTCTCAGTAAAAATCTGATTTACATTA
>NC_061857.1:4791948-4804448 GCF_019202785.1 Penaeus chinensis
TTTCAGATTGGCCATTTTATTTTTTTTTTTTTTTTGCCATTCATAAAAGGGGAGCTCCCTTAAGCTCAGATTTGTGATGGTGGATTACGGTTTCACATGACAGATGCTATACATTTTATACAGAAAGAAGATGGCAGAGAAAAAGAAATTGCATCTTTACATATTGATTATTGAGGATGTATAAAAATCTTACATATAATCCATAATTACTTTTTTATAGTTACATTCTTAGGCTGTTTTCACTCCCCTTTTTTGTCTCTTATCTTTTCTCTCCTTTCCTTTCCCCATCCCATGCCTCACCTTTTTTCTCTCCAATTTGTTTTTCCTTTCTCCCCTCCCCCCCCCTCCCCTGTCTGTACTCTTACTTTTTTGTAGCAATAGTTTTTATTATTTCTATCATAGTTATCTGTTACTTGCTCATTGTATTTCTTTTTTCTTTTTTTTTCTTCTCCAAAGAATATATAGGCTTATTTAGTTGGATTTAATTATCGTTCTGTCAGAGAGCCATTCAGTACAGAGATGTGTAAGTATGCACACCCTAGGGCAGTTGTATGAAAGATTATTCTGAAATGTTTAAAAGGTTTTGCAGTGTTGTTGTATGGTTTTTAACTGAATTAAAGATGGTCACAAGTTAATATTTTTTCAATTTTTATTTTTGTGTAAGGATTTTTGTCCAGTTAGTGAAAGGCATATGTGCAAGATTAACAGCTTATTAACTCCAATATCTAACTAAATGAAAATCGATCACATACCAAATTTGCCTAATTAACACCCCTTGGGAAGGATTTTGTGCGAGGTATGAATGTACGATGTTTGTTACTATTTCAATAGCATGTTCGATTTCAGAGCATTTGCTTCTGATCATTCACTGGAAATAATGATGGCTGATCTTTGCTTTACCAACCAGGAAAATCTTTACCTAAACAGAAGTTTGGTGTTTGGGATGAGAAACAGCCTCTTTTAACAATTGGTGCAAAAGTGCTGATTGTGTGTTCAATCCTATTGGAGATAGTGTAACGAGGCATTAGATTAATGGTTCTTCCATAATGGATAAATGAAGGTTTTCGAGTATTGACCCTTGAGTCTTCATAGGTAATTTCAATTCTTTAATGTAACTTGTCCTCTACCAGTTGGCTTGGTTTGATATCTGTCTTGGCATGAACAGACATCTCGCCAATCCAATGTTTAGGCCTGGTATCTAACAGTACTATCAAGATTAATTGATGTCTGTATCAGTTGATTTATTTTGAATGAGTCTTTGTTAACCCATTGGCTGAGCAGGCATCCTTATCAACCCAATTGTATGCCATGGCCCCCTTTTTTGTCATGTTGGCTTGGCTGGGACTCTAGTCATTCCATGTGTGGTCTTGGTTTGACAAGGGTTACACCTGCTCCCCTTTGCGTATAGGAAAGATTACTGATATCTATGTGTTCATTATGTTAAGTCATTACATTTTGTCACTGATTTATGGTTATTAAGGAACTGTGATTGTTCAAAGGAAGCGTTTTCTTACCTACTTCATTAATTATTTAATAAATTCATGTTAATAGCTTAAAGGAGTGCAGTGGGTATCATAGTATGAGATACTACCTGTCATGAAATTTCATACTCTTAATAAACCTGTCTAAAGGAAAGCAGCACTAGTTAGTGATACATTATCCATAATTTTTGTGTTATTTATTTTTCTTTTGAGAGTAGCCAGGCGTGTATATTTTCTTAAAAAGAAACAAACAATGAGCTTGGTAATCTGTGCTATAATATTTCTGCTCATTACACCATAAAACATTTTTTGGACAATTACAAGATGAGAATGAAAATACACATAACCCATGTATTTATGGAAAACAGATGGCTGGGTTGAAGAATAATTTGCCTTTCCACAGAGGGTGACGAGAAGAAATCAAATAAAAGGGTTGCAATTTACCACCATGTTTCAGGTGATGCTTCATTATGTGGGCAGCCAGAGTATCTCAGGAGTTCTAAGACTAGATCCAAAATCAGAAAACATTTCAGACAAGCAAATTTTGTTTCAACACTCATCCAAGCAGAATCTCATAAAAATTACACAAAAATTCTGTTTACAGACATCTCAGGTGCAAGACATACAGATTTGTTAAAGTTAAGAATGTTCCATGTTACTTCATGTGGCTTTTGCAGTAACTTGTTCTTGGTCCTGATTTATTTTTTTATTTTTGTTGATTTTCATTTATAATAAAATTATTAAATGAAATCATCTTTGGCCTTATTGAATTTCAAGTGTTTAAGACAAATATTGACAATAAATAAAGTAAAATGCCAGCTTAAACAGAAAAATATTGGATTTCAGAGGATGACACCTATTCATGGCAAAGATGTGTGCAATACACTTCATTTGCACATTTATAGATAATGCTATTTCCTTTGTCTTTATCCTCCTCCTCTCTCCTTCCTCCCTCTCTCTCCTTCTCTCCCTCTCTCTCCCTCTCTCTCCCTCTCTCTCCCTCTCTCTCCCTCTCTCTCCCTCTCTCTCCCTCTCTCTCCCTCACCTTCATCTATAATTTTTTGTCTTTTTTCTTGCAGTCTCCATTTTCTCAGCTTCTGCCTAGCTGCTACCGTGAAACATCATCTTGGAAACGTAAATGTGATTCTTCATTCATTAATTTTTTTTTCTTTCTTTTTTTTTTTCTTTTTTCTTTCTCTTGTGAGAAATGCATGATGTAAGTCATTTTTGGTCTACTGTTATTATTTCAAGAGTTTAATATAGTTACTTGTAAACTGATGAATAGAATTTGGAGAAGCAATAGGTAGAAAAAACACTAATACAAAACTAATTTTCCAGACATTTGAAAATCCTATGATAATTCCTGTATGAAACTATTTTATCTTCATATTCCTTATGGATTCAGGTTAACGTTATGATTTGTTGATCGAAGTTATTAGTTAATGCCTTTTAAGCTCAGCAGTTCTAGCATGAATTTAATCTAAGCAAATGGCAATATTCTATAATGAATAAGCAATATAACTATATTTGCTCTCCATAACCTCTTGTGAAGTAATACTAAATGGAAATGACGTGCAGTCAACTCTAAAAAACTGGAAAATTCAGTGCCATGCAACACATTAACATCTTGATACCATAACTTAAAGGGCTTTTAACGTGGAGTGAAAAGCATAGGAAATCCCTTATGATCCTTATTTATTACAATAGTATTTTCTTGGCAAATAAAGGATATTAGCATGGGATCTTTGCAAAAGGTTGATAATTAATTTTCTTCAAACAAGGACAAGTGAGACGTAGTATATAGACCTTAACAGTTTGTCCACAAGTTCATGAATACAATTCTAAATATTGAGCAAACCCTAATAAAAAATGGTTGATCAGTGTATTTAGAAAAGTGAGTGAAGTGACTACCACCACCTTGCTTCACTTTTAGTATAACATATGCAGCCAAGTTGTCACAGGAAAAGGGGTGGGTGGACGTACCTATTATGTGGCTTCTGCAGTGTGGATGATTTTGTTGTATATTATTTTTTATTAATATTATTTTGTTTGTTGTTGCACAGTGCAGTAAGAAAATGGGGAGTGGATGTGTGAATACCCTAAGGGATGGCAGCATTCAGGCACATTTATATTCTTTTACATAAGCAGTGGCAAGTATGTTAATACTCTGTGGATAATTTTGGGGAAAAAAAAAAAATGTATGTTTCATAGATTGTCCTGTTGTTTACTGGGTTAACTAGAAATAGTTGTGTAATGAAGAAAAATATGAATAGTATTAGTTTTTATTTGCTTGTTGTTAAAAATGGTGTATGAGCATTCCACGTGGCAATGTATGTGAAGATTAATGGCGAAAGAAGTGTATCAGGCTTTTACTCAAGAAATTACATATTGCTATGTTTAGTATTTTTCTCCTTTAGAAAAATTTTCTTTGGCACATCGCTAAACATCTGTCAACTATAAAAATACCTGTCATGATTATTTCTTAAATTTTGATACCTTGACAAAGTCGGTGCTTCAAATAAAATTTCTAAACAAAGTACATAATTTGTATTGATGTAATCTAACAAAGTGGAATATTCCTGTTTATTATGAAAAGAAACAAAGAAAAATCCTTTTTGTAATCAACCCTTCAAAAGAAGCTTTGGAAATTTGCTAAGTTTTATTCTTGTACGTTAGTGTCATTGATTTTTTAAAGAAGATGCCAGTGTTGTTTCCTCTGCATTCATGGTCATTTTACAAAGTCAATTTCTAGAATAAGGTAGTAACACATCCCAAGTCACTGCTAGTCTTTACATATGATTTAGTACTTCATCAAGGCACCTTTGTTTTAGTTATCCTTCAGGGAAGGTTAACAAATCTCTTGTAATTTGTTTGTCTTGTATGTGTTCATGGTAGAGGAATAATTCATTATTTACCATAGTCTGTTAATGTGGGTTGTCTTTGGAGTATATTCACTGACCAGTTTTCCTATATCCTGCTACCTGAAGTAACTTTATCATTATTAAAGTGAATTTGATATTCAAATTCAGGCATCTCATTGCTGTATGTCTTCCATAGACATTGTCTTTCACAGGCTAGAGTCAAATTCAGATTAAACAAATCACGACACTGTGAGGCATCAAAAGCAAGATCAGGGTTTATATGCAATTTTTTTTTTGAAAACTCAAAACTCCAACTTGATCAGCTTTCAGCCTTTTCATTGCTGTACACCTGTTTCCTTTGCCCAGTTTTATGGTTCCGTAAAGAGGTCTTCATACACTTCTTTATTTTATTTCCTTTACAATTAATTCTATAAATAAGGTTATAAATAGAAATAGTATCCATAACAGTTATCACAAAAACCTTAATTTCTTTTTTAATCTAATAATAGTTATAACAAAAAAAAAAATGTTTTTATGGGGTAAATGGGTGAGATCAGATAGGTCTAGTAATTGCCACCTTGGTAAGCAAATGCTTGTAAAGTTATCTTTGCTAAAACAATACTTGCGTAGATTCAACCATTAACATTTTTACTTATTGAAATTTTTCTACCATGTTTATATCTAAGGTCATTAGCTGCATATTCAAAAAGGGCTTGGGGATAAAGCCCTCAGGTAAAGTTTTTGGTTCAGTAAGGCAATGTTGTGGATTTCCAGTAGGGCCAGTGGTCAAAACAAAAGTACCAGGCATCCAAGATTGCACAGCATTATGGTAAAGTATTGTAGCAAAAAGGGTAAAAAAGAGTTAACAATTAGGATAAGTGGACAGAAGAGGATGAAGAAGAGAAGGAAAAGGAAAGAGGGAGAAAAGACCCTGCAATATTAGTCGAGGCAAGGGCTGAGGTCCAAGGCAGAGGTGATCCCTACATTGGGCCTGCCTCCATCTCCTAACCCCCCATGGCAACAACCAGCAAGGGATTAGGATGGCAATTGTGATAGGATAAGAAAAGCCTTCAGTATTATCAGTATTTTTAATTTTTTTTATTAAATTTCCTTTCATCAAAAATTATACATTATGGAAATTACAAAGCACAGGTGTGTTATTCCTTCTTGGGTCAAAAAAAAAAAAAAAAAAAAAAAAGTAACATGAGAAGATCCAGTCTTGTTATGACCAATCAGAGGTAGACTCATCTTGTACAAAATAGCCATTTTGATTTTGTTTCAATCTTTAATTTCAAAAGATCCCGATCATACATATATATTTTCTTATTTAGGTGGGGGAATGAACATAACAATAACAAAGCTCTACTTCCTTTGAGAATCCTAATTTTCCTTGCATGATGCTTAAACCACTATCTCTTTAGTACTGACAAAAAAAATATATATAAATGTGTTAATGAAGGTAATTATGGAAACAGCAATTTATACTCTATTTGTCCTTAAAGAGTTAGTTGAAAATTATTTTTTCATAAGATGCCTGATAATTATGGCATTCAAGGCTCTAGCAAAAGTAGCATATGCTAATATCAATGATGACTTACAATTATTTTTACTAACTGCTCTCAGATTGAACAACATAAATCTGTTTTATAATAATATCTCTGAGGTTGAATGGGGACACGCATGGGAGTTGGTTTAAATACTCAATAATCATAACAAATTATAAAGTCTAGCAAGATTTTTACAATCTAGAAAAAAAAAAATAGAAAAATTAAAATAAAAACACCCAATACTTGTACACAACATGTTGGATTCATAGGTTAGCAAGATAATAAAAGGTTAACTGGTTGTGATGGCTCTCGGACGATCCACACTCGCTCCTTGCTGGATCCCTATTGTTGTACCTGTGGTAAGGTTACTGAAACTACAAAATAAAAATGGTACTTCTTTCCCTACAGTCCATGGCACATATCTACAGACTAGAGCTTTAAGCTATGATCAAGAGAAACACTACAGCTGAAACATGGAGCAATGCCCCATCTAAACTAGTGCAGTCCAGAACTCTTGCTAAATGGATTCATCTTTTGCACCATTTTGCACTAACATTCAGTACATGCCCCATAACCAGGAATTGAAATCCAGGTTTCAAGTGAATATCTTCAATAAAGTTCTAAAAAAAGTGATGAAAATTTAAAACCAATATACCTGATACTTCAACTATGAATGTTTTCCTTGAACACAGCCCTGTGTTTCTGAGAACATGCCTTTAATACATAAGTGGCTAGTTACTTTTACAGGAGGTGGAGTCACCTGTTGAAAGAACTGTTTGCAAAGAGGCTTGAATTCTCACTAATAAATAGTTTCTAAAATAAATACAAAAATATTCCTTCTGTATCAAAAGAAAATACTGCACAGTGAGAGAGATTAGGTGATTTGTGAACAATTGAGAAATTATACTGGAAATGATGAAGTTGACTGCATGAGTGTTGTGTTCTGTTTAGTGTCACGTCCCAAATGATCCTGAAAATGAGAAAATATTTTTTTCTATGGTATCATTAATTTTGTTGGGAGGGGAGAATGGTACTTATCCATGCAATTATCATCATAACAAATAAATGTATATACATTGCAAATAATACAATTAAAAAATCTAATTATCAGGATCACTATGGGGAGAGATATTACACTGGTTAAATGTGGTTATCAACAAAGTTATTATAACTTGCTTTGTAATCATCTGCAACTCTGTATTCAACACATATTCACAAGACTTTCCTTTTTCAAGTTTTACATAATACTAGTAAAAAATATAGGCCCTTATGTATTGCCTGATTAATCTGTCAATCATTCAATCAATCAGTGTTCATTTACCCCTTTCATAAACGTCTTCCCAAACACTAACCTAAAATCACCGAGTTTTTAACAGAGGTTCTCTGATTACTGATACGAAAATAAACAGCAACTAAGCTCCAAGTCATACAAAAGAAGTGCAATGGCTAAATGAACATCACCTTAAATGCATCTTTTTCTTTCTTTTTCTAGGATTATACAACCTGAGAAAATATGAGACAACATTCTATGCATTTCTTCCACTTAAAGGAGTAATCACAAGTGTTAAGTTTGAGCAAAAATACTTTTTGTATGAATCAACATGTAAATATCAATTTATGTGTACCTTGTGTATAGTGTTAACATCAGAATGTATAAATTTGAAGTGGCAGGCTAAAGATATCACAAACACCTGAATGAATTCTCTAAATAACACTCAATAGTAAATATATACTCCCATTCCTAAGTGAACACTGTGACCATCTGTTTCGTTTTAGAATCGTAACGGGCAGAAACTAGGGTGGAGGGGGGATGTAAAAAATAAATAAAGACGACTAATGGAGCCTTTCCCAATGTGGCGGAAGAAGACACGTGAACCGAACGTCCAGCTGAACAGAACAGAGCAGAGACTACACATTACCCACATCCCTACAGGTCGCTCTCCTTCCACAGCAGACCAGCTGAACCTTTCAAGAAAAAAAAGTCTGCACTATGGTCTTTTCGTCACAACTTATAATCATTACAGTATAATGTCCCATAGGAAATAACTATCAACTCATTCAACATCATATATACACATGGCAAACAATGATCGTTGCAGAGGGATTTCTGCAACAAAACAACTTACAAACTACAAACGGCATACAAGACACTGGCTTCTACACATTACTATCAACTATAAAGAGGAGCACCGCTTGATCCTTTACTGTCCTGCAGAAATATGATCCACAATTTACTTCTAAAAATAACTAAATAAAAAAATTAAAAAAATAACAAAAATGGAAGAAGGGGGGAGGGGGAGATTTTCTTTTCATTTTTCTCTTAATGATATAACAAGAACTTGTAACGGTCAAAACAAAATGATGTAGATCTTATTGTGAACTAAATGTTCATACAATAGTTTTTTAAAAACTATGACAATAATAATTTTAAAAACAGCAAATGGTGCAACAAAACCACCCAGTAATTTCTTTACATTTTTTTAATTCTAATTTTTTAATCAACTACTTCATAAACCTATCACTATATTCTGATCACATCATTATAATGATTATTCTCATCACTGAAATTTCCTCAACATTACTATTACAACCATCACATTGCTTCTAAAATAATTAAGATAATCATCATCACTATAACTGTGCTGATCATGTTTGTACTAGATGTACTAGCAATAAAAATCAAAATATGTTATAATGAACACAATTATAGCAATAACAATGATAATAACATTGATGATGATAATAAATAATAATAATAATGATGATAATAATAATACCATAATGATATAATTATAATAATAATAATAATAATAATAATAACTATGATGTTATTCTGCTTCTGCTGCTCCTCTGTCTCCTCCCACCCCCCCACCCCTCCCACACTCAAACAACGACTTGGAAAAGCAATCAATCATCAATTGCATAACAAAGATAATTTGTCACAGGAATCAAGTGTATATTACCTGAAAGTTTATACGCTGTTATGACATGAATCAATGAGGAAAAGTTTATGCATAAAGAAAAATATATATTAGAGGAATGGACAGAGAGTTTTGAGTATCAGATTATTTACGCTAAGACAATAATATAAACAACTTTCCTTTTTTCTTCTTCTTCTTCTTCTTCTGCTTTTCTTTTTTTCATATCTTTTTCAATTAGAGAATCATTAAAAGTAAGTATAAGAAATGAACGTTATACATGGGTATGACAGATCTTACAAAGATGAAAGTTAATAATTTCTTTATAAAATGATTAATTTCTTGCAAACATCACCTCACAGAATTATCACTTCTTGGGAAAGGTATGAAGTTTCTAAAAACGAGATATAAAAACAAAACAAAAAAAAAAATAGAAAAAAAAAATTCCAAGAACAAGCTCCCAAATTAAGTGTTAGAGGAACAGAGGCCTTTTGTCTCTTGTACTCTGCTCGAGATGAAGGAGCTAATGATTCCCAACCTCGTACAGCTCCTCACACTTCTGCAACAGCTTTAGCACAGGGCTGATGTTATATGGGAAGAGGTTCTTGGACACCAGCCGATCAATGGCAAAACGGAGACGGATTAAGACTGTCATGACCTCCTCTAAGCGGTGGCCACAGTGGGAGGCAAACTCCTGCCAACTGCGACGGATGAATTTGAGGTAGCGTAGCAGGTAGAGGAGGAAGGAAGTCTCGTTGGATACCAGGAGATCCAGAAGCACATCATGTTCCAGGTAAATGGTCTCGAGGAAAACCAGGAAGGTGGTATGTGGGTTGACGCAGGCATGAAGTTCGGGTTGCTGCCTGGAAGATTAGTACCTAATTATCAAATCAAATCAAAGTAAAACATACAAATGGAACAACAAACACAATAATTGGACATGGTGATTAAAAGATAATATGTTTCACTCATACAGATAAACAATATATATCATAATAATAATAAGATGTAGCAATATAAAAATAATAATACATATACAAAAATATAATATGGATTTAATTTGTAGTTCTGCTCTGATACAGAATGACACATAACACCTCTCCCCAAAGTGCCTGATACATTTCATTATAATTAGTAATTTTCAACAGCTTAACTGACATTTTGCTATCTATTTCTCACAGTTAACTTCCAGAAAATGTAACAAACCAAGCAATTATGTATAATAAAACAATACTTTTGCAAATATGCTATAATCCACAATCTTGATGATCTTCATATATATGTAGCAATTACAAATCATAAAAACTCACAAATCATAGAAATGAAAATATATGTTTTCCCTTTCATAAAAAAAAATTCAACAAATCATAGAAATGAAAATATATGTTTTCCCTTTCATAAAAAAAAATTATACCATTCTTTAATGCATGCAGAATCGCATCCACCTAATAAAAGGAGTTCGCAATATGTTACATCATATACTATTCCCCCTCCTTAGAAGGAATACTAATGCTGAATGCACATGAGAAAGACGTAGACTTGTAAATGGCTCAACAATTAAACCCACAATGTATCATAAATATATTACAAACAGTATAGTGTCAGATAAAGAACTACCATGTTATAAATTTTTAAAATCAAATTTGCTCTTTATTTGATCTAAATCATGAATGAGAAGATGAACTGAAAATCAATCTGTCCAAAAAATTCTGATGATCTCTTAATAAATTAATATAAAGACAAATTTATCATTCAAACACACAGTCAAGTTTATACAGTGCATATCTTATAATGTAAATGATACTTCCAAACTCAAACAAATATTTACCTTATACGTATTCCTAATCCAGTGAAAATGTCAAGGCCACAGACCATGGATTCCACCAACCAGTCGTCCTGGTCAGCAAAGAGTCGCACCATCCACTCAGCCATCGGAGCCTCTGGGTGGTAGGGCAACTTCGATTTGACAAAGTGGTCCACCTTGCGCACCACTTCTCTTAAGCTGCGTTCTATAATCGCCATGTCCACATCCTCGGACCCTGATCCTCCAGAACGGGAAGAATTCTCCGACGAAGAGTCACAGCGCGTCTCTTTCACTGTCACTGCTATGGCCTTCAGAACCACCAACACCACTTTGTGTAATATCGTACGATCCCCTTGGTCCATACCATTCACTGTTCCTGAACTGGGCCCAGCTCCAATGTCCATGGATGAGCTCTGACTTGGTTGTGATCTGTTTCCCGCTGACCCCCCACAAGGCACACACTCCAAAAAACCGGCGATCTTTCACTGCACGAATAAGGAGGTGGGCCAAGTTACAGGGCTCCTCTGCTAATACGTCCTGGAGGGCCAGCGTACTCCCATAACACAAGACCTCGTTGTAAAGATCGAGCACTTTCCGCCACACAATGGTATGTGTGTGTCGCGTGAGTGGAGTCATCAGGCGTTCCAATCCTGAGTAAAATTCTTTAGTATCTGTCACTGATAAATTAGCTTTCACTGATATTAATGACTCCCACAATGTTAAAAATGATACAATAACATGTTCTCTTTCCACAGTAAACTCATTAACTAATTCTGTCAACCTGGCTACCAGGAGGAACCACTTGCGATCTAACTTCTTAGTTGCCACGTATTTAACCTCATTCACTCCCTGGGTATCAGCAGGAGTTAACGTTATTTTTGAACAGTCTGGCGGCTGAGCACTCTCTGCCTCCGTTCCTTCAAGGGGATGTTCATCTAGGTCCCTCCACTCAATCACTCTTCTCACTACCTCAATGGAGTGGCCTACTTCAATTAAGTTGGCTGAATCTGCAAGGTTTTCTACAAGCTTTTCTAAAACAAGTTCACTGGCACGGCCTCGAAGCATCAGCAGTAGTGAGGAGAGAGCACGTGAGGCTGAGTAACTGATGTACTTGTCCTCTGAGGCCATGAAGCCAAAGAGGATGTCCAGCACAGCCCCTTCATTGTCTGCTCCTGCTGCAACAACCTCACTGATGCGGGAACACAGCACACCTCTGCTCTGCTGTCTGAGGGACACTTCAAAAAACAAGGTGAGCATGCTGATATAGAGGAGAGTTTCGTCACGCAGCCGCAACATGTGGGATAAAGGATGAGAGGAAAAGCAGTCATTGCAGACAGCTAATGTATGCAGGATGTCTGGTAGCTGCAAGGAGCACAGACATTTACGAATGAGCTGTGCGTGGATGATTTCTAAGTCTGGCCGTGGCAGCAGCTGCCCCCCACCGTCATCTCCCGAGGGGGGCAACTTCACCCTTTTCTGTTGTGGCTCGACCATCTTCACATGGCCAACAATCACTTCACGCCTGCATGATTTCTGTACCTATCTTGAGTTCTTGGAAGTACAAGTTCTGCGAACTCTTGTGAGCAACCAACCTCCATAGCACCTTCTTGCAAACAAGTTGCCTCTTGGATAAGCCAGGAAGGTCTGATTCCAGCCCTCCCTCTGTGTCACCAACCAGGTCATGTGGCCAGCTGAGACTCAAGAGGCTAACCTTCGGGATACAAAGTGGTTCTCTCTATTCCTCATTGTCTTCCTTCTCCTATTTGCCCCATACTCCTGAGTCAGGCAAAACTGCAAAGTTCAAATCAATTGTATAAATAAATTAGCCAAAAACAGTTCTGAACTTGGGGAATGCTACACATTGTGACACACAAGATAAAAGTAGTTTC
>NC_061857.1:4819448-4821948 GCF_019202785.1 Penaeus chinensis
TTATAAGGAATCCACCAATAGTAATTTTAATGCAAATCAAGATGTATACCTATATAGAAAATTTACCTTTTCCATTGCATCTTATCCATATTTTCATCACCAGCTGATTGAGACTGAGATGAATCCCCAAGTCCAGGAATGGGAAAAAGCTGACCAGTGGCCTGGTTATAAGGTTCTGAGACACTCCTGGGGACTACAAAGCTCATAGGTAATTGCTGCATTTATACACATGGTAGTTTAAAAATGAGTGGCCTCAGTGACTGTTGTAGCTTTGGCTTTGCTTAGTTTCTGTTCTATAATTACTTGTCATTAATTCTTCAAAAGCTTCTTCTCATGACTGTCTGCAATTTTTGTCATTCTTTGTAAATCTGTTTATCTTTCTTCGTAAATCTGTTTTTTTTTCTATATTTTTTTGGTAAATATTTTTTTTCTTTCTTTCAATATAGTTTATTTTACTGTCATGAGATATATATATATATATATATATATATATATATATATATATATATATATATATATATTTTCTCTCACATCTTTGGTGTTCATTTGTCCAATAACTATTTTACATACCACTACTGGTCTGCAAAATCAAGCTCTACTTGAAAGACCAAATTTGCTGGAAGGGAAGATTAAAAAGTCAGGGTTATTTGTGGCTAATAGCAAGCCGGGTTGAGGCATTCTAGTCCTAAGAGGTTATTTCACAATTTGCATCAGGTTTCTTTCTCTAATAAGGAAGTAATTGAGCTTCTTTTTTACAATGTGTATCTGTAAATGATGTCTTTACATGATTAATTAGTCTTTGTTTCAGTCATTATACTTCAAAAAAGTACTTTGAGACTGTTATCATTCTAAATATTATGGAAATGAAAAATGTACATTTTTGGCATTTCTCTTGTATGTATTCTCAGCATAAAATGGGTGTACAGATATTGGTCACCTTTTTTTTTTTTTTATATAATTTATCACTGAATACAATTTTCCTTCTGTAGGAGTCAAACTTGTCAGAAATATAGACAAGTTGGGAATGTGATGCTCTGACACAGGCCACATATTCTATGGTGATGTCTGAGTCCCTGCCAAGAATATCAAGAAAGAATGGTGTTTATTTAGCAAGTGATGCAGGTATGTATGAAAATTCATATTACAGTGAACCTGGATTTCTCAAATAAACAGCATGTGGCATTATATTTGTGAAATTAACCACATGCTGCTGGGAAAATGCTTAAATAATGGAGAAAATTCTGTGCTCATTTAAAAAAAAATTGTGAAATGTCTCTGCTAGTGCTTAGCCATAAAGGAGTCAATTGGTAAACCTTGTGACTTTACCAGATTTCAGGTAAAGTCACAAGGTAATTTTTACTAATGCTATGAATATCGATAGTGTTATTTTTATTATAGAAATTATAATAACTATAATGTTATAAACAATAGTAACAACAAAATAAGATAATATATCATCTTTTCGTACATCAAGGAAAAGGGTAAACAGGCAAGACAGGCAGTATTTGTAATTGGCTCATTGGTGACTTAGTACAAGTGTAGCCCATATATGTGTAAAAACAATTAATAAAGTAAACTCACAGTGGGCATGGCATGTACGTACATGCTATCCCCGTTGGCACTGGGTTAAGAGAAAGGAAGGGAAAAAATATTAAGGGTAATATAATGATAATGATAGTTTCAGGAGTGCCTCTGTTTGGCCCAGCTTGCTCTTGCACCTTTGGAGATGTGCATTAATGAAACTATTTCGTACTCTAAAAATAAGATACCATTCGACCAGCCCCTTCTCAACAATTATTATATAAACTTTTGTCTTGCTGAACTGCAAACAGAGGTAGAGTCACTGAGATCTCTCTTATACAAGGCTGTAGGTCAGTATGTTTTAGGGGCTCTGCATTAAAAGGGGGATCTGTGGTAAAACAGAAAATGTCAGAGCACTCAATCAAAGAATGGCAGAATTAAACCAACCACAATCTTTGTTGTTTTTAATGTGTACTTTGCATTTATGATCACTTTTTCCCATCTTCTCACCCCATGAATTTACACAAATCTGAAATCCAGAGGGAATATATTAAGGTCAGGTATGCAAAGGAAGGTTGAACATACCAGTGTCCAACAACAGCAACGGAAACAATGAACTTCTAGCTAGATGGCGCAAATCCTCTTTTGAATGCGGAGAGTCTTGTTTACTGAGTTGGGTTCTGTGTTACTCTTTTTAGAATTTAATGAGTTGAGATCTGATTAGTATATTGGTGTATAGTATACTGATTAGGATATAGGTACAGGTAAGTAAGGGTCTTTGGTACAGCAGTGGAGAGTAATGATGATATATTATTACTACAAGAAATGACAATAGGATGAAAACTTTGTGTGCTTATTTCAAAATAGATTATACTCTCCTTCGTCACTTTTTCTTTTCTTTTTATATGTAGATCATGAGGTAACAAAGCTCGCATCCATGTGCAAGCTGAAGTCAGGTTGACTGGCCTGTGAAGTAACT
>NC_061857.1:4826948-4854448 GCF_019202785.1 Penaeus chinensis
GTGCGTGCGTACATGAGTGTGTGTGTGCGTACATGAGTGTGTGTGTGTGTGCGTGCGTACATGTGTGTGTGTGTCTCTTTATATCTATCTATCTATCTATCTATCTCTGTCTCTGTCTCTCTCTCTTTCAGTGCTCTTATCCTTATCTCTCCCCTCCGGGGTTATCTTTCCCCTCGCCTCTCTCTCTCTCACTCTCACTCTCTCTCTCCCCTCGTCTCTCTCTCATTACCCTTCTACAACTCAGGATAATGAAGCGTGAAGAATGTGGGTAATATAATATTCATGGAAAGATGAGGGTGGTTCTCAAGGGCGTGTCTGAAGGTGTGTGGGCGGTCCGTATGGCTTGCAAAAGGTGTGATACACGATTTGCACAAAGCATAGGGTGGGAACTCATCTGGTGAGGGGTGGGAGGGAGGATGTATGTGGGCTGATATCTGGCTCAGTGGGGTCGTACCCACCCACCCACTCGAAGGCGTGGGTGGGTAGCCTGACATCCATCCGAGCAGAGGGGTGGGCTGATATCCACCCGGACGAAGGCGTGGGTGGGTGGCTTACATCAACCTGAGCGAGGGCAACGGTGAGCTGACATCCACTCAGGCAAGGGTGGAGGTGGGTTGACATCCTCCCAAGCAAGGGCGTGGGTGAGTGCTCTAGGAGACGATGTGGGTGGGAGGATTGCCACCAGCCCGAGTTAGGCCTTGGGTGGGCGTGCTGTCACCAACCTGATCTAGGGTTCTAGGGCGTTGGAGAGCGTGGGTGGCAGTACTGTTAACACGCCGAGCGTGTGCGTTTGTGGGCGTATTGACTCTATCGTGGGCGTGTGTGGTCGTGTTGGCTCTATCGTGGGCGTGTGTGGTCGTGTTGGCTCTATCGTGGGCGTGTGTGGTCGTGTTGGCTCTATCGTGGGCGTGTGTGGTCGTGTTGGCTCTATCGTGTGCGTTTGTGGGCGTATTGACTCTATCGTGGGCGTGTGTGGTCGTGTTGGCTCTATCGTGGGCGTGTGTGGTCGTGTTGGCATTATCGTGGGCGTGTGTGGTCGTGTTCACTCTATCGTGGGCGTGTGTGGTCGTGTTGGCTCTATCGTGGGCGTGAGTGGGCGGCCAGCCACGAACTTGATCGAGGGCGTACTGTCACCACGCCGAGCGAGGGCGTGGGTGGGCAGACTTTCACCACCCGTAGCGAGAGCGTGGGTGGGTAAAGGCCGCCTGAGCGTGGGTGGGCCGGGCGGGGAAGCGAAACGTGGCGTCGGCGCCCGCAGAGATCCACGACAAGTCCCGGTGGCGAGGTCCGCGTCTCGGCCGCAGGATGGCCCGCGTCTGAGGGAATTTCCGTGCAAAGTGAGTCGGCGGCCGTTGGGGTGCTTTTCATAACTGGTGATGTGGCCTTGGGGGAGCTGTGTGTGTTTCTGCTTCATTGCCAGCTCCGAGAAGTTGCTGTGGAGTCTTTTATGGATGAAAGTGGAAAGGCCTGGATTTCTTTCCTCTGAGAATACACTGTCGTTTGTATCGAAGGCGATTTTTTCTTTCTTTCTACTATGCTTCTCTTTTATGTTAATGGGAAAATTGGGTACTTATTTCATGTGTTAGGCATGTGTAGATATTTAGGAAGGATATTGCATGGAAATATAACTCACACGTTTATTTATTTCACATTTGAGATTCAATGTTGTGGCGAGTCAGGCATCAATTTCAAAGTAATTATTGACATGCACAGTATTTAAAGGTAACAAAAAAACAACAACAAATAAACAAACAACAAAGCTATGTTAGATTTAAACATCAGTTTAGCACGCTCCTGAAATTGCTCCAGAAAACAATTTTCTTTTTTTTTCTCTCTCTCACACATAATGTTTTGTCTATAACCCTTTACACAATTCATAATGAAAGGCCAATAAACGCAAGTCCAGCCCAATAGCAGTATAGATTCGATCAGTTGCTATAACCTGTGTTCTAAGCACTCTGGTAAAGGCCAACAGAGCTCTATAACTTGAAACTTAGTGTGATAGGAACTTAGAGTAAGAGGAACTTAGGTTGGTTCTCTGTTTGAGGGTAAATTGCCAGGGAGGTTTGACGAGCTTTGCCTTGACACAAAAGGTTTGATGGAAGCTCGTTGGCTTTTGCAGAAATGTTGGTACGAAAGCCAGTGGCTGACATTCAATTGGCTTATAAACTTTTATCTTGTTTTATTGTAATTGAACTTCCTCTAACCAGTTTGTACTTAAACTAACTCCCTTTTTAACCCAACCTGAAAAGTCAACATTTATTTCAATTAAGGTAAATGCTAACACTTCGAGTACTTTTCAGTGTTATTATTTCATCATAATTATATGACCTGTGTTTGATCCAAATACTCCACTCCAATCTAAAAGTTCCTTTTAGATTTGAACCTCTTTGATATGGGTGACATGACTGTTACGTCATGAAATAATTTTGCTTGAGGGCGGAGTGACATGAACATGCTGTCATGGAAAAATTTGGGCTGGGCTGACAGGAACATGCTGTCATAAGAATTTCAGCTGAAGGCCAGGATGATACGAATAACTCGCTATAAGGGCACAAAGCTCTTGGAGGACGATTAGACTCAGGGGACATTTAGGAAGGGGCTCTTGCGTTATTCCCATTGGTAAACGAGTGTGGAATGTACCAACTTTGAGCCATAACTGGAAGGCCAATATTTCCTTTCTCCTGCCCACCATACCCCACAGCGCAGGGCATATTATAGAAAATTTAAAATTACAAAAATAACTTTAATAAAGACACAAACAATGAAAGGTTAATTATTTGTTACTGCACAAAGTTATGGACTACTTAGGGAGAGGACATAGTGTCTATGTAAAGAAAACTTGATACAGCATATCAAATGACAAATATAGATATTGGAAAATGGCCAAAACAAAAACAAAAAATACTTATGCAGAAAAAGATAATGTTGCAAAGGAGAGGAGAGGAATCTTGACACTGCTCATGAGTATTCGTGGACTGGGCCTACAAGTCACATGCCTAGGAGAGCCGCTTAATGCCTAGATTTTTGGCCACGTGAGGCAGTGAGGCAGTGAGGCACATGGATCCAATTGGTTAAGCTAGTAGTTCCCAAACTGGGGGCCATGTAGCAGAATTTAGGGACCATAATCTATGTATATATAAAATCAAAGGAATTTAGCAGGTAGGCAGCAGTGTAGGGAACTTACAGGTTTAGTACAGGTTTGTGCAATGCCTTAGCAAGACAGAACTCATCAACCTGTCTTACAGTGTGATATCTATAAAGGAACCAGTCTAAGCTCTATTGCATCAGAGTATGCATTGCTCTTTGTTATAAATGTAGAAAAAGGTATGAATAAGAATTAATATCTTCATAATGCAGGTGATGTATATATCATCATTAGAAATATAATCAGAACTTGTTGAATACATCTCTTACATTTGAAAATTTTAATTCTCAGAATATACATGGTGGAGGTTTGTTGGCCTAAGCACCCTGAATCATGAAAGCCATTAGAATTGCTTGAATCATTCTGGGTGTCTTGTACTTTTACTATAAGTCATATGAACTGTTTCTGTATTTTGTTTTTATAAGCTCAGGAGTAGTATAAAGTGTTTCTAGCTTTATATGATTTAGTGAAAAAGTCATTTTTAAAAATTCTCAAATTTTATAGATACTGTATAACTTAATGGAATATATATGGAAGACAGATGGGTATAGGCATACTTATAGATGTGTGTGATTTCATTACCATATTTTTGTGAATTGCTACTGGCATTTGGTGTTAAGTGTTTTATTGTCAATGGGAAAGGGCATGCTTAATAAAAATACTAATATTGCTGTTGTGTTGCAGTGTTGCATTTGTAACTGCTCTTTTTGGTGTTGCTAAAACTGATGCTGTCTCTGCTTCTGTCATACTCCAAGCTGTTTTCATTATACATGTGAGTCGAACATTACAAAGTTTGATGTACTTTTGGAAATGTACACTCATAGATGTCCTGTGTGTATATACACAGTCATTCAAAATATTTCCTATTCACTGATACATCCTGCACTTATATAATCAAATGTGACTTTTCACATTCTGTACTAACTCGTTCATTTCCTGACCATATCCTGCTTGTGCTTGCCCCATATTAGTGAATACTATTTACTACATGCACTTTTATATGCTCTGATAATGCACACACTTGTTTGAACAGTCAGATTCTGATAATTCATTTACTTAATTGGTTCATCTTATCTTTATCAGAACTACAAACCTCTAGGACTGTTGTTTCAACTTTCAACAAGTATGTTCTTGAAGCATTATAATAGAGTATTATATTGGCAGTATTTAGATAACTGTAGAGTCTTTTCTTTTCAATGTTCACCTGTTGTAGTTTTTTTTTTTTTTTTTTTTTCAAATTGTTGAAATTAATACCTTTTGGAATTTTCCAGTCCTCATGCGACTGACCCGGTCTGCAGTGTACACAATGTTGCAGACTCATGCAGAAAAAGACCGCATTGTCACCTCTCTCCCTCCACCTTTCATACGCCAAGTAAGTACATTTTCCACAACAACGCAAGATTCCCGTGGATATGAGATGCAGACATCTTGGTCATTTCCATTTTCATATAAATGGTTTGGTATATATTTCTTTAAAAGTCATAGAAAGATTCTTGTTTTTATCTACAATAGAATACCATTTAAAACTGATTCGTAACCTCCCATTTCAATATACAGGCGACTCCTTATAATCAGGATGACTTTGACGAAGCTGTTAAGAACGCAGCCAATGCAAACTGCACACTTCAAGCTGGACTCAAGATATCGAAGATGATTGTGCTTGGAGATGTTGCTACAGGCAAGACTTGCTTGGTTAATAGGTAAGCAGCAGGATGATTGGTTAATAGGTAAACAGCAGGGTGATTGGTTGATAGGCAAGCAAGAGCATTAGAAGGAGAGTACAGAAGGGGTGGAATAAAGAAGAGGAATGGTAAGGATGAGGAAGAAAGAAGTATGAGAGGAAGGAAGAAAGAAAAAAAGGAAGGGGATGAAATGAGGGAATTAGAAAAAATAATAATAATTATGAAATTAAAGGATAATATGAGAGGAGAGAACTAAATTAATGAAAGAAAGGAGGAAGACGGGAAGAAAAGTATTATTAAAGAAGGAATGAACATAAGGAAACAAAATAAAGGGGATGAAATTAGGGAAGCAGAGAAGGTAGACATAGGAAGTATGAGAAAATGAAGGAATGAATACAAACAGATGTGAAATTTAAAGAAGAAAGGGATGGGAAATCTTGAGATAGAGAAATATGAATAAATGTGACTGTAGGGTAATTTAGTGTGAAATTAGAGAATATAGATGGGGAAAGAAAAGTAAAGAAGATTGAAGACATTGAACTCTTTTTACCTTTGATGTGTAAGTATAATGTTTATGGCTTGTAAGTCTCATTGAGTTGAAGTCACCAAATATGAATGATCAGTAATTCATATTAAATGTTAAGAAATATTGTAAAACTGTAGATTTAAAGCTTAGATTTAGTTTATATATATATATATATATATATATATATATAGATGAAATGATAATTCCATAGCTTGCTTTGTAGTCACAAGTACAATAGGACATGCTGCAAAGTGAACTAAATTACTTTGTTTTGTTTTTTTCACCTTCAGAGTATAATTTGAGAGGAGGAGAATAAGAATTATGGAAGGGAATGGATTTTGGGGAAAGTTAGGTAGGGAGAGATGAAAAAAAAACAAGAAGAGTGAAGGAGAGAGAATGTGGTAATGTTAAGCAATGCTTAACAGTGTGAAAGGGGGAGAGAGAGAGAGAGAGATAACGAGATAGGGAAATCAGGAAATGGAAGTGTAAAGTGATGGTGTGAGGGTATAGGGTAGAAAATGGGATGTTGGAGAACAGTAACATAGAGAGATAATAAGAGACTGGGAGAGGAAGAGAGGGAGAGAGAGAGAAAGAGGTGATAAGAGATATTAGGGCACAAATGACAGAGTTGGAATAGAAAGAGTGGAATGATCAGCAGTATTTTTTGTTAATGTTAAAAGGTTGTCTTGATTTTATTAAGAAATGTGATGAGACTTTATTCATTTCAGGTTCTGTCATCAGGTTTTTGATTCTAATTACAAAGCAACAATAGGAGTAGACTTCGAAGTGGAGAGATTTGATATTTTGGGAATTCCTTTTAATTTACAGATGTAAGTAAACCGATTTGTGTAACTAAAACAGATCTTTGTCTTTACATAGCAGTTTTTAATGAAAAATTGTTTGAACAAGTGATGATCAAATGTAAAATATATATTGATCTTTCATCTCATGTAATTCTCTGTTTCCCCCCCTCTACCCCCCCCCCCCCCCAGATGGGATACAGCAGGCCAGGAGAGGTTTAAATGCATAGCTGCATCCTATTACAGAGGTGCTCATGGTAAGTATTAATTTTGTAGGTTCTCTTATGTCTTTTTGCTCTCAAGATTTTTATTTTATTTATTGTTATTATTAGAGGGACAGGTGTAAAGGTTGTTTTTCTCTTCTTTTTCACATTGGATTATTATTATTATTATTATTATTATTATTATTATTTATTTTATTTATTTATTTATTTATTTATTTTTTCTAGCATTTATATTTTAAATGTTATCTTCTGATTTTATTTTATTTTATTTTTTTCTCAGTAAGTATTATTATTGATATTTTCATTCATTTGTTGAGTCTTTGATATATTAACATTTGTTGTTATGGATAAGTATAAGGATAAGAATAGATAGACTATTATTGCTATTATCTTCATTATCATTGTTATTAATATGAATGATATGGTGCCTGTTATCATTATTGAAATTATTAGTGTTAGTACTAGTAGTAGCAGTAGTTGCAGTAGTCATAGTTGTAATGATATATATAAACATTCTGAAGTATAGTGGGTTTTCAGACTACACAGGACTTAATCCTAAATTTAATTTTTCATTTTAGCTGTGATGGTTGTGTTTGATGTGACGAATGTTGTGACTCTTGCACACACGGCTCAGTGGCTTGAGGAGGCACGGGAGGCAAATATTAATAGCTGTCCTTTGGTCTTTCTTGTGGGCACAAAACGAGATCTGATGGTAAGGTGGTCATCTGTTTCACCCCTGCGCTAGCTCGCTCGCTGTCTCTCTCTCTCTCTCTCATTTTCTCTCTCTCATTTTCTCTCTTTCTCATTTTCTCTCTCTCTCATTTTCTCTCTCTCTCATTTTCTCTCTCTCTCATTTTCTCTCTCTCTCATTTTCTCTCTCTCTCATTTTCTCTCTCTCTCTCTCTCTCTCTCTCTCTCTCTCTCTCTCTCTCTCTCTCTCTCTCTCTCTCTCTCTCTCTCTCTCTCTCTCTCTCTCTTTCTCTCTCTCTCTCTCTCAATCTCTCTGTGATTCTCTCTCTCTCTCTCTCTCTCTCTCTCTCTCTCTCTCTCTCTCTCTCTCTCTCTCTCTGTGATTCTCTCTCTCTCTCTCTCTCTGTGATTCTCTCTCTCTCTCTCTCTCTGTGATTCTCTCTCTCTCTCTCTCTGTAATTCTCTCTCTCTCTCTCTCTCTGTGATTCTCTCTCTCTCTCTCTCTGTGATTCTCTCTCTCTCTCTCTCTGTGATTCTCTCTCTCTCTCTCTCTCTCTCTCTCTCTCTCTCTCTCTCTCTCTCTCTCTCTCTCTCTCTCTCTCTCTCTCTCTCTCTCTCTCTCTCTCTCTCTCTCTCTCTCTCATTTTCTTTCTTACTCTCATTTTGTTAGTGATTTGTTCTTTCTTGCTCTCTTCAATCCCTTCTCCTTCTTCTCTCTTATAAATTAGCATATAACATTCATAAATTTTCAAGGAATTCTGATTTTTAGAGATTTACTTTAGTATTCCCTGGTTACACCTCCAGATGCATGTAAGCATCCGCATATATTCCAGAGTGAGGGAGCCTACAACCAGATTGAAGCACAGGCTCGCCGCGTAGCCCATGGTCTTGGTGCTGAGTATTGGGCTGTGTCATCGAAGACAGGAGATAACGTGGAAGCCCTGTTCATGCGGCTGGCTGCTCTGACCTTCAATCGTGATGTATTGCAGGAGGTGAAAGGCTGTGACACTCGCAAATCCTCTGGGACTGTCAGTATGTATCATAATACTCCTCTAGAAACTTAAATCTTAGATTTACTCTTTGTTATATTTTTTTATACTGAGTTATTGATTTTGTTTTAGTGTGTGTGTGTGTCTATTTGTGTGTGTGTGTGTGTGTCTATTTGTGTGTGTGTGTGTGTGTGTCTATTTGTGTGTGTGTGTGTGTGTGTGTGTGTGTGTGTGTGTGTGTGTGTGTGTGTGTGTGTGTGTGTGTGTGTGTGTGTGTGTGTGTGTGTGTGTGTGTGTGTGTGTGTGTGAGAATGTGTGAGAATGTGTGTTAGTTTCTGATTAAGAGTAAAACATGCCTTTTTATATTGGTCTGGCTAATCAGTAAATATGCAGTGTGGAAGAGAACTGAAGACCCTAGTTAGCTGTGTGGTTAAGGATGTGATATACTGTATAATAGAGGTAATATGTGCACACTGTATTATGTGTTAAGCAGTTATATGATAATTTTTAATGATAGTATGTATCTACCTCTAATTAGTCCATAATTCCAGAAATAGGTGAACGGCTGGATGATACATATGAGACAGCCAAGAAATCGAAGTGTGCTTCAGGGCACTGCAACAAGTGATAAGATATAGAATGGGAATTATTCTCGCAATGACTGTTTTGTCATGTGAAACCTACATTGCAAAATAGTTTACTCCAAATGCTAGATTGTCCTTTAGTAAAAGAATTACTGATAATTTTACAAAATATATTAATATCTATTATGTAACATACATACGAACATATACACATATATATTTTATAAGTTATTACTAATATATCAGTATAACAAGCTTCCTGAAGTATGGTGCTGTCCAATGAATAACACAATGAAAGAAGCACAACGTTTTTTACTTCATTTTTTGACTACTTTACTTCCATATGTGTACGTGTAGCTGGCTCTTCGTAAATCACATCAGGTGACGGGTAGGGAATCACCGAGCTAGTGCTACCTCATGGGTAATTTAAAGGTATATTGGGACGACTGGTTGTGGAAGGCTGGCCAGGGTTGTGACTGAAATTAACAGTTTCGTAAGGCCGGCTTTTCTTTTGGAAGACTATGTGATTTTAAGGTTGCGCTCTCTCTCTTTCTCTCTCTCTCTCTCTCTCTCTCTCTCTCTCTCTCTCTCTCTCTCTCTCTCTCTCTCTCTCTCTCTCTCTCTCTCTTTCTTTCTCTTTCTCTTTCTCTTTCTCTCTCTCTCTCCCCCTCCCCCATCCCCCTCCCCCTCCCCCTCCCCCATCCCCCTCCCCCTCCCTCCCTCCCTCCCTCCCTCCCTCCCTCCCTCCCTCCCTCCCTCCCTCCCTCCCTCCCTCCCTCCCTCCCTCCCTCTCTCTCCCTCTCCCTAACTGCCTCTCCCTCTCTCTCTCCCTCTCCCTAACTCCCTCTTCCTCTCCCTCTCCCTAATTCCCTCTCCCTCTCCCTCTCCCTAATTCCCTCTCCCTCTCCCTCTCCCTCTCCTCCCTCCCTACCTCTCCCTCTCCCTCTCCCTCTCCCTCCTTTCCTACTCTCTCCCTCTCTTCCTCTCTCCCTCTCTCCCTCTCTCCCTCTCTCCCTCTCTCCCTCTCTCCCTCTCCCTCTCCTCCCTCCCTCCCTCTCCCTCTCCCTCTCCCTCTCCCTCTCCCTCCTTTCCTACTCTCTCCCTCTCTTCCTCTCTCCCTCTCTCTCTCTCTCCCTCTCTCCCTCTCTCCCTCTCTCCCTCTCTCCCTCTCTCCCTCTCTCCTTCTCTCCTTCTCTCTGCCTCCCTCCCTCCTTTCTTCTTCTTCTTCGTTTTCTTCTTCTTTTTGCAACATCAGGTAGTAGAGCTCATAATGAATATTTCAGGAATATCTTCCATTTGTTTCTTATTTTGAAATGCTGATTTCAAGTCAAGTTTTTGAATAGTTGATATAAGATGATGTCTGTGTCTGTCATGCCAAGCTTGGAAGTGTGGCATCTTTTTCTGGTATTAAGTGTGTAACAAGGTTTTGCAAGAGCAAGTACGGTTGCACAAAAATGATAAAATTCCTCCTTGGGCCACCTGTTACCTGTATTAGCCTGGACAGATTCATATGTCTTGTTTAATTCCTGGTAAAGGTCTAAATTCGAAATGCACCCTTGATAATAAAAGAAAAAGTTATAATTAAACAGTAAATTTCAAGTAATATGATATTATCACACTGCAGACGTTCTGGAAAACAAACAGGCACTAGGCCAAGCGTTATGGTACTCTTCACATTTGCACGAAGATTTTGAAGTTTTCCCTGTTCCCATAAAGATGTCTCAAACAGAGCATGAGGAAGGAATAATGGTTTAGATTTGCATATTATTAGGACAAATAATTCATGGTCGTTTAGTCTGCCTTTGCACCAGCTTGATGTTATTAAAGAAATGTTGACTTGTGTGATATTTCATTTGGGCTTATATTGATATTGGAATAGTTAATTATCATTATTTTTGTTTTTTTTAATAGCAATTTCATATGATTTTATATAAAATATTATTTTTATTATATTTGAATACAGTTTGCTAATATTTTGGAGAGGATGTGCATTATGATATAGAATCACAATTTTTTTTCACTAAGGCATACACATTTTGTATTTTGTATTCATGAAACATATGATAAAAAAGATAAATATATACAATTTTAAATTATAAGACTTGTATTTGACATAAGAGCACAAAAATACTGAATTTCACATACGGTTGCTGAATTTGTGCTTGTCCCCCTCCCTCTCATATTATAAAGATATTTTAATACATTCCACTTTTTGTCGAAGGAGTGGAGTCACAGAGTAAAAGTTCAGTGCAGAGACTACTATACCTGTGTTAAGAATGTGTCATGTGAAGGTCTGAGTATTCTTTGTTAAGTGTTTTGTTTATTTTGGTATTCCCTCCATTTGGATGTTGCTTCCATGAAATTTGTGTATGTGCTTTCATTATAAAAAAAAAAAGGAAAAAAGAAAAAAAAAGTGGTACAGTTTGAACCTCGTTTACAGGTTTGACAGCTTTGTTGATTTGAGACATTGGCTTGAATCTGACTGTTGTTAATTGTTTACTCATCACAGTGGAGTGATACAGTAAGCTTTTGTTTGTGTTTGTGTTATGAGTTGTATCTGTATTAACAGTATTGTACAGTATATATATCATCTACCAGTTTAACCTAAGCTGCACTGGTTCAGGAAATCCACTACTCATGCAGTGGGGAATCTTGCTGGACAAGTGAGGTTTGAATCGTAATGTTTTTGAAAATTTTGAATATCTTTGCTACAAAGTATATTTTACTTTACAAAGAATTGGGCTGGATATACAGCTCAAAAAACCTTGTATAGGTTTATATACTACAAGTATTTTGGAGGACTTTCTTCTGTGGAAGGAATTACCAGATAGAAAATAAAATTCTGATACGTCCAGAATATGTCTGTGTGGTTGAATACCACTGTACCTGTATTATTGCCATGACTTTTTGTATTTTGAACTTATGGAAGGGTGACCATTGATTCTGCATTCCTTTTGAGGATTTAAAAGCTAATCTTTTTTGTACTTGGTTTTACCTTTGGATTACTGAAATATTTTCTTGCTCGTAATATTTTTGTAAGGCAGACAGGTTGGTCTTTTTATTTCCAATATCATTGTTATTATTTATCTTGACAGTTTTGAAAAAGTGAGTTAATAGAGGACAAATTCATGTACTCATAAAAATTTGTAATTTTATTTTCGTCAGTCTCTTACTCTTTGCCTTCCAGTGTTTTGAAATGAGTGTTATGAGTCATGGACAGTGATTAGATGTATATATATCGATTATATGAGGTGCTACAATATCCAACAGCGATAAAAAAGAGTTATGTCATGGTAAAGAAAGTATGGACTTTTTTGCTTATTTGTGTGAGAACTGACCGTACAGCATGCTTTATAAGTGTTGTGACAATAATTAATAATTTAAGAATACAGTGTTCTGCTTTGAAATTATCTAAACATGTCATCTTCCAGTATTTTTATATACAGATATATTCAATTCCAGCATCTATATTTTATTAATTTCTCTGTAATGTTTAAGACATGTATCAAGATGTTCACAAGATATTATCCAAATCCATTTGCAATCCATATTTGTCAGTGTTTGAGCATCACAAGTATGTGAGAGTATTTATTACAGCCATATGCTCTTCCTGTTACCAATCCTTTCTATATTTTCAAGCTCGGGAGACATAAAAGAGGCCTAACGCAGGAACAGACACTTGGCGAGATAGTATAAGGGCTGATAAAGGGCATAGAGAACCCAAGGCACTTGGTTAGATGCCAAAGGGGCAAAGGAAGAAAATGGGGTACCCAGGGCAGAAGTGGATATTTGATGAGATGTCAAGAGGGCAAATGAAGAGGATAGGGGTCATGGGGTATAGCTTTATTCATATTCCAGGTATAGCATTTGGCTTTTTATTCAACACATCACTTGGACTGTTTTTTGGAAAAGACCTTGACCTCTCACACAAGTCTCCACCTCTGACCTAAAACTTTGTACACAGGGAAGGCAGCCGTAAATATGGTTCTTGATTTGTGTTAAGATATTGGAATGTTGGAAAAGATTGACTAAAGGCCCCATTTTTGTTGCATCCCAAAACCCCTAACACTTTGATACACTGTGTGATGTCTCATGGCCACAACAGAACACAGTATCAGCAAAATTTGTACTGACATACAAGTTTGGAAAAGGAAATGTTATTAAATAATGAATTTAAAACAGTACTTAATATGTTGGTATGATTTTCAATGACAAGCTAAACAGTGTCAGAGCTTCAAATTAAATAGAAGTACCAGACTAGTCTGTAACTTGCAACTTATACTGTTTATACCCATCACTTTTTGCTTCACAAGGCTGTGGAGATCTTTTTTTTTAGTATATCCATTTTTGTTCAATATGCAAAGTGGAAATTAATGCCTATAATACATTTACAGATCAAGATACACAGTCTTTCCTTTGATATTTTTGAGCCTGTAAGGTTTCATCATAGAGGTACTGAATGATTTTGAAGGTATTTGTCCCACCGAAGTCAATACCACTTCATATGACGTGGTCATGTTGGAAAATCTTACCATTTATGAGTAAACATCATGGTAGAGTCGTACAAAACGAAATGGTGTTTCAACAGGTTCCAGTTTAAGGGCATGTTAGGGGTTTTGGACATCCTACAAAAAAGGCCTAAACTTTTCTGCATCTTATTGTGTTGTTTTTGGGAAGTAAAGGTTTGATCCTTGTGAACAAATGGTATGATTTATTTGAATATTGTTGTCTTTGGATAGCCTTTGTTGCATACCATCAAGATACAAATATTTTGGTGAGAATGTGCTATGACTCTTCGTATTTGTTACTTGTACTTTTTTCTTGTTCTCTTTTTCTCCCCCTCCCCCCCTTCTCTCTCGCACTATCTTCCTTTTTCTCTCCATTTTTTTTATTTTTTAACATCTAATATTTGTACTAAAGAGTACGTGGACGATTTATTAAGTGTATTTTAAGTATTGCTTATGAAATAGATTCTAGTCATCTAGATATTTTTTATTAACTTAGGTATTCTCTTAAGCACTGTGATAATTTTCATTCTATGAAGATAGATGAATTTAGATGCACCATTAGATTTTTTTTATAATTGTGCATGTATAAAATTCCTAAAAAGAGGAGAAAAAAATTCTGTACAACATTATTTTCTTGCCAGGTTCTAGGCTATTTATAAATCAATTATTAATTAGATTTTCTTAATAATAGACCATCTGACTTAAATCTTAAATATACAATCTCTTGCATTATGGATAGACCAGATTGATAAAAAAAACAAGCGCCTTGTCTCTGTAGTACCGTGACAGAGATAGATTACTTTTAAGACTCTTTATTTTCTTCACCTCCTGCATGAGCTTATAAAGGTGTACCGTATTAGTGTTATTTTTGGTATTTTATCATTATGATGGTCAGAGTCTAAGGGACATTTTTGTTATTGTTGTTGTTGTTATTATTATTATTATTATTATTATTATTATTATTATTATTTTTATTTTTATTTTTATTATTATTATTATTATTATTATTATTATTATTATTTTTGTTATGCCATGGTATTTTCTATGTTGAAAACACTATTGGTTTATGAAACTAATAGAGGTATTTATTTTGGGCAGTTTACAAAGATACATGTCAGTTTTATCCAGATAAATTAGATAATGGCTTTTATTTTATTTATTTTTTTTCTTTCTTTCTCATCTTGCATTAAACTGCAAAAGATATTTTTGCTTTTTGCTGATCTCATCTACAGCTTATAAGTTGATTTTTAAGTACTGTTATATACTGACTGTAATTTTATAGAAAGTTGTATCGTTTGGGACTCGGATTGTAATGATGATTTATGATTGATATTGATTAATGTGTGTTACCAATTAGATGACAGATAGTTGGCATGTGTTTGTTGATTTAAGAATGTCAAGTGTAAGAAGAGAGTTGAATGCTCATTTGGTTAACAACTTCACTTTTAAACATTTTCATTTGTGTCTCTGATCATGATTATATGAAACAATGATAAACTGCTTGACGAACTAATGGGAAATGCCTATGACAGTGCCATGTCAGCTCACTGTGAGCAGAAATATTTAAGCAGACATGTAGTTCTAATTTTTTTTTCATTTTCATTTACACAAGTATATCTGCTCCGTTGGGTCATTCTACACTTATTTTGCCATTTTATATTTAAGGTTGACTATAGTATATTTTATTTACACGCACATGTACACACACACACACACACACACACACACACACACACACACACACACACACACACACACACACACACACACACACACACACACACACACACACACACACACACATGTATTCATATATACACATACATACATACACGCATACCTATATATACATACATGCGTATATACATGAAAATATATATATACATATATATATATATACATATACACATATATACATATATACATATATATACACATATATACATATATATACACATATATACATACATATATACATATATATACATATATACATATATATATATATATACATATATATATACATATGTACACACATGTATGTATATATGTATATAAGTATATAAGTATGTGTATATATTTATGTATGTATGTATGTATGTATGTATGTATGTATGTATGTATGTCTGTATGTATATATGTATGTATGTATGTATGTATGTATGTATGTATGTATGCATGCATTTATAAGATATAAGCTTGTTTTTCTTACTAAACAAACTTTACTTTTTCATCATTATTGTATTCAGGACATACACATGTTTAAATGTCATTATTTACCACTTTATTATTGGATGTTTCCAGTGTTATTGAATACATAATCTTCTCTTGTTTGTAAGTCAATTTCTTTGTGGTATATGTCAACAAATCCTCCTTCATGTTTATCAAGCTAGGATGCGGCTAGCTGTTATATATGTATTCCCTCGGCATTGAATGTCTTTCCAACTATTACACTTGGCAAAACTTGTTCTCACTTTGAAAAGTTTAGAAAACAATACAAGCTTTTCTTTTGTACAAGGAGAGCTCTGTCATCGATTCTTTGCTCAAAACGTTACCGGGAACACATAACCATTACGATTGATTCTGTATGTGATTTTGTGATTGCAGTCCTTGATGTTAAGGAAAATGATAGCTTACTACAGAATTGACCCATCTGTGAGGTGATGTAAACACACTTTGATCTTAGAAACACACCAGAAATTTTGTTTTGCACATTGAAGTGATATGAATGGACAGGTGAATCTTCATGAATATAAGTTAAGATATGTATGAGTTTGGTAATTGTTTTTTTGTGTGAAGAAAGAATTGCATTGAAAATATTATTCTCATGTTTATTTTGGGAAGTTTGATGAATTATATATACAGTATTTATAAGATAAAATATTTATATATGATTTTGAAAAAAAGTGCTGAAATAATGTAGGAAATTAAGGAGAAAAAAGTAATTGACCATTGTATTGCATATGATTATGTAAAAGAGATGCGTAAAATCATGTGTAAGTTAATTTGGAATGTAAAAATCATTTGAAAATTGGCATGTATAATGATTTTGGAGGAGCTGAACAAAATACAAGTTTGTATTTTTCTACACTTTCTAGAGGTTGCAGCTATTGAAAAGGCAGCTCGATGTCATCTGTCTCTCTCCACTTGACGTAACCACTCGCCTTTACGCAACTGCTTGCCTTTACCTATACGTTTCTATACCGTCCATGGACTGCCTCTGATTGCCAGTATTTTTCTACTCAAACTTAAATCTCTAATTTCATATGATATAAATGTAATTGTAGTATCTTCAATAAATTTAAAAGTGTTTTATGGTCTTTTCCTCCCTGAACAATTCTGCTTCATTGTTGATATTTGTTATTAATATTATTTATAGTATTACCTAACATTTATTTTGAAATATTTTACATTACAAGGCTTGTGGTACATCTTGGTTTATAAAAAAGTTATGAGTTAATAACCATAGATATAACCTTTATACCAAATTAAGTAATAGAAAAAAGGAAGATGAAATCTTCATATTAATCTAGCTTTGATTTCAACATAAATACCCTTAAAATAGAGCCAAAGAAGTGAAGGAACCCTTGGCAATTCTTCATTGAGGTGAATCCAGCCCTGGGTCAAACTGAAAAAATAGTTGTAGAGGAAAGGATATGTTTTCCAGTACTTGCCTATTCCTCCCTAGCATTTGCATGTTCCTTACAATCTCCTGAAACAAGATGTACCAAGTAATGCAATTAAAAAACAAGATAAAGATGTTAGCTAAAACTTTTATTGATCTTTATCTAATCTCAGTCAAACACTGTGTACTTGATCTGAAAGGAGTATTGCATAGTAGACACGACTATATTAATCAAGAAAGTTGTTTTCGATGAAGGGCATTTTATGTTTTAGATGAAGGGCATTTTATTCAGTTCAGTGATTCATGTGGGTTAGCTTTGTCCAAACCTTGCTGCATAGTCCAACTTTATCAGCTAGTAGAACTGACTCAACTGAGCATTTCAAATGAATGTTTATCACTAGGCTGGATTGCCTCTATGCGTTTCAAACTTCGCAAGGTAAAAGACAGGCATACTTCACCAGCCTGTCAGTGGTGATGTCAAAAGGTACAGTTTTAAAGAAAAATCTCTCCTCTCACTCTGAGATGTAATACAACAAATAGTGTCTAGTACTTGTCATTTACACTGGTATTCTAGTCTCTTTGAAGAATGACCTTGGCCATGGGTTCTTACCCCCTGGTATACATGTACCACTTGGCTAGTTGGGAAGATATGGCTTCCTCTCTGTGGAGCTGCTGGCCACTAGTCTGTTCTGGAAGACTGAGACCCAATGACCAAGTCGGCCATGGACTTGACTACTTTTCTTTTTTTTTTCTACTTCTCTTCTCCAACTCCTTCTCCTATTCACTTTCTAATGTGTGAGAGCCGTGTTGAAAGGATGAAAGGATGACATTGTGCCAGTCATGAACGGCCTAAGGGAGCCATGGGCACGGTATTTCCATGTTTAATTGTCTAGACTTTACCCTCAAGTGGACCCTGGGGGGTGGACCATTTCTCTCCCCAACATACCCCAAGCTTACCATAGCTATCATGAAAATTTTGTATCTTTATGAGGGACAATGAGGCTTGCCCCTTTATCAACTAGCCCCAATTAAATTCTTCCGGTTCCCTGACCCCAGGCTCTCCTTTGACCACGACTCTGAACACTACTACTATCCCCTCCTCAATGCCCACTGTCCGCAGTACTACCACACAACATGACTCCCGCTTTCACAAGGCCCCGTCCTTCTACTACACCCATCTCTACATTATTTTATTGAGCACTGTTTTTGGGATCGATTTTTTGTGACCCCATCTACAGCCCGTTAATCTGACAACACTCCTTTTCCAACAATGCCTCCAAACAAGTTGGCAGTTTCCTTCCGCCGCCTTCCGGATCATTCCCGCCTTGTCACAGTTATATCCGAATCCCAAGCTAAAGCATCACGAACCCTAACCGACTTCACTGGCAAACCCATTCCTGCCCAGCCTCACCCCTCCCTCAAAACTTGTATTGGAACTGTCTCCATCTTCCCAACAAACTAACCTGTCTATGACAAGGATTGGTCAGATTGTGGAGAAGAATTACTGCAAGTAGGACTGTGATGCAATATCAGCTCAATGCTACACCGTTTCCCCTATAGGCCGCCGTAAGTTTCTCCCAACAATATTGCCTAGATTACTTTCCGTAGACATGTCCTCGCAGTTAATGTTTACATTGGCGGAGGGTCAGACCCAGTCTCAGGCCGTCAATGTCAGAATTGTTGGCGTCTAGGTTATCCTGGTAAACATTGCCGGTCCGCAGCCCGATACCCTGTGTGCCCAACCTGTTCATGATCGATCAAATTCCCTTGCACAGTCACGTAGATGTGCCAATTGTGGCGGCTCCCACAATTAATTTTATTGGGCCTGCCCTATCTACAAGTTTGAGTCAGAGGTGGCAAATATCCGATTCAAACCTAGCCTCACTGTATGCGAGGCCAGAGAGGAAGCACGTCGACGAGGTTTTTCTCTTACTCCCTACTCCTGTGCTGCCTTTCCCTTCGCTCTTCCCCCTTCCTCCCAAGATGTTCCTACACCCCCCCCCCCCCTGTATCTATTCCTCCTCCATCTTACGTTTCCACTTCTACCCCATTCCTCTCCCAATCAAATTATTTTGCAATTCTAAATCCAGACACCTTAATTACTTCCCAAACACCCCCCCTCCCCCCCCCCCCCTCTCCCACCTCCTACCACGCAATTCCCTTCACCTACCTCTTCCTCTACCCCTCAGACGCCTCCTCTTCTCCCCCTCATAAGAAAACCTTAGTTTCTCCCCAACCAAAACCACTTCAGAAAATCTAGAGACCATTCAAAACATCTAATCCTGACCTAAGATAACAGGCCTACATCTCACCCATCGTCCAGTCTCTCTCCTCCCATTCACCTCTACACTTAAAGTAACTGCCGACATCCATCCTCCTCCTGTTCATGTTCTCCCTACACCCCTTCCTCCCAGTCCCTCCCAACACCCCTCCCCTGCTTCACCTGCATCTTCCCCCTTCCTTCCCCGGGGATACACAGGTGACTGTCACAGCAACCCTCTTCCCTGGATCTCTCCCTCCTGACATTTCTCTTGAAACTGTGATCTAGAAGCCCTTAAACCCCGGTTTTACTTTTGCAAATCCCTACCTTACTCTTATTAATATTATAATCATTATTACCATTATTATCATTATTATAATTAGTATTGTTATTATCGTTATTACGATTATTATTACTATTATCAATATTATCATTATTTTTTTTACTATTATTATCTACATAGTTATTGTTAGTAGTATTATCATTATTGTCATCATTACCATCATTATTAATATTATTAATATTATCAGTATTGCCATTATTATTTTTAATATTTTCATTATCATTATCATTATTATTATCATTATTGTCATCATTGTTATAATCATTATATAATTGCTATTGTTATTATTGTTTAGTTGTTATTATTATCATTAGTAGTAGTAGTAGTATCACTGTTATTATTTGTTTCACTATTATTTATATTTGAATTATTGTTATTATCATTGTTATTATTATCAATATTATTATTATTATTATTATTATTATTATTATAATCATAATTATTATTAGTATTGTTAATATTACGATTATCATTAGTATCATTATTATGATTATCATTATTATTGTTATCATTATTATTAGTATCATTATTATTATTATCATCATTATTATCATTATTATTATTATTGCTATTATTTTTATTATTATTACTATTATTATTATTATCATTTTTATTATTATTATTATTATTATTATTATTATTATTATTATCATTATTATTATTATTATTATTATTATTATTATTATTATTACTATTATTATTACTATTATTATTATTATTATTATTATTATTATTATTATTATTATTATTATTATTAATTTTAGTGTTATCATTATTATTATCATTATTATTATCATTATTATTATTTTTTAATTATTATCATCGTTATCAAAATTGTTATCAATATTATTATATCATCATTATTATTATATCATCATCATTATTATTATTGTTATAATAATCCTTATTATTATTACTATTATAATTGACATTGTTAGTATCATCATCGCTATTATCATTATTAGTATTATTATTATTATTGTTGTTGTTGTTGTTGATGTTGTCATCATGATCCTCATCATCATCATGATCATCATCATCATCATGATCATCATCATCATCATCATCATCATCATCATCATCATCATCATCATCATCATCATCATCATCATCATCATCATCATCATCATCATCATCATCATCATCATCATCGAGACAAGTACCCTGCATTGAAATAGTGAGACCGTCAGTTTATGCGCATTTATTATTTCCTCGACCGTCAGAGGGGGTAGATTCAGAGGGAAGGGAAATGGGAAGAAACAAAAGGGGAAAAGAGAGGGAGGAAAGGGAAAAAAGGGAGAGGAAGGGGGCTTGAAAAAAGAGAAAAGAGAGATGGGAAAGAGGAAACAGAGGAGGGAAATGGAGGGGAGTTAAGAGAAAAGGGACAAGGGGAAGAAAATACAAGGGGAAGAAAGTACAAGGGGGTGGGGGGAGGGGGGAAGAGGAGGGAAGTGGGGAGGGGCATAAATAAGCTTTAAGTGGGATGAGAGGATGGTAGAGAGGGAAAGGGTAGACGGAGAGGGTAAGAGAGAGGGAGAAGAGAGGAGAAAGGTAGAGAAGGAGAAGGGTAAAAGGGAGAGAGAGGAGTACCTAAATAAATAGTAATAATAATAATAATATTTATTGATGATAATAATCATAATGATAATAATGATGATGATGATAATGGGGATGAATAATAATGATTATAGTATTAATGATATGATAATAATAATAATTATAATAGTAGCGATAAAGAAAAGAAAAAAAAACAATGATAATAATAATGATAAGAACAATACTGATAATAGTAACAACGTCAATAATAATAACAATAATAATACTAATAATGATATTGATAATAATAACAGTAATAATGATAATGAAAATAATAATAATAATGGAAATAATTATAACAACAATAATAATTTTAAAAAATGTATATAATAATAATAATGATGATAACAATGAATTAATAAATATACTACTACTACGTCTACAACTACTAATAAATATAATAATAATAATAATAATAATAATAATAATAATAATAATAATAATGATACTACTACTACTACTACTAATAATAATAATATTGATAATGATAATGATGATGATAATAATAATAATCATGATATTGATAATAATAATGATAACAATAGTATTAATCATAGAGATAAAAATGTTTAATGATAATGATGAAAATAATGATGATGATGATAATAATAACAATAATAATGATCATAATAATGATAATAATTATGGTAATAATAATAGTAATAATAATAGTAATAATAATAAAAATAATAACAACTACAACAACAATAATAATAATAATAATAATAATAATAGTAACAATAATAATAATAATAATAATAATAATAATAGTAACTATAATAATAATAAAAAGAATAATGATAATAGTAACAATAATAATAATAGTAATAATAATAATAATAATAATAATAATAATGATGATATTGATGATAATAATATTGATAATGATATCGATAATGATAAGATTAAGAATAAGAATAGGATAATAATAATGAGTATGATTATAATAATAATGCTAATAATGATGATTAAGATAGCAATATATGACAACAATAACAAGATTAACTATAACATAAATTTTCGTAGTAATGATAAAGATAAAAACAGGTAAGGCGCGCAAATCCCGCAGGAAGTCGACCTGAACGCCTGTGTCTCACGCCGCATTTCTCCTCTTTGGCAAAACCAGGAAGCTCCACACATTCATTTCTTTCGCCTCATTTAGTATCCAGTATATGGGTATGTTTTTTTAAAGGGGAAAGAAATTTGATTTGGTAGTCGGAAATGAATTACACACGTATACCCAAGAACAAAAGGCTTGCGTGAAGCGTACAGGGGAAAAAATGAAGATATTATATTGATATGCTACTGTTTATAAAATGTATACATACTGCAGTAACACATTTATCGCATAAATCAGATCTATTAGCCCGTCAAGATGGGTTATTTTCATTGGTAAAATATATAAAAGTAGTAGGCTATTTTGTTCAAAAGCCCGAAGCTGACCGCGGTCTGAACTTCCTTTTTTTCTTTTAGAAATATATATCATCTAAAATTACCTACGCACCGGCGGTATGGTCATCAGGTTTATCCTCCTCCTCTTCCTCCTCCTCCTCATCAGCAGCAGCTTCACATCTTCACCTTGATCTTCCTTATCACCATGACCATTGGGAAACAAATACGCACAGACACAGAAAGACACACACACACACACACACACACACACACACACACACACACATACATACACAGACACATATATATATATATGTATATATATATATCATATATATATATATTTACACGCACACACACACATTGCTGCATGGGCAATAGCTTGCTCCTCACATTCTTTTGCCCAGGCATTGACTCTATACCGGAGTGGGTAGAGACAATAATGCCATAGTCGACATCGACTGATGATGGAGGTCGATATATATGCACACACACACACACACACACACACACACACACACACACATATATACACACACATGCATATATGTGTATATATATATATATATATATATATATATATAAATTTATGTGTGTGTGTGTGTGTGTGTGTGTGTGTAGGAATATATATATATATAAATATATATATATATATATATATATATATAAATATATACCTATATATGCTGAAACATTTCCGTCACACGTTAGATTACACCGATGAGGAAATCCTACAAAAAGGAAAAAAATCTCCATAATCATTTCCCGAAACAAAGAAGCATCTTCCCAACGCCCCCACATTCCCCTTCAGGTCTCGGGAAGAATTAGAGAAGAAATCGTAGACGAGGAATTACTTGCCCGCTGTCTCCACTTCCGCGCAACGTAATCCGCCCTTCTTTGGGTAAAGGAAGAGGGGGGGGGGGGAAGGAAGGGCAGGCGGACCTGTCCTTCTTGGGTAAAGGAAGGAGAGGGAGGGGGAAGGGGAGGGAGAGGGGGACCTGTCCTTCTTGGGTAAAAGAGGGAAGGGGAGGGGGAAGGGGACCTGTCCTTCTTGGGTAAAAGAAGGAAGGGGAGGGGGAAGGGGAGGGAGAGGGGAACCCGTCCTTCTTGGGTAAAGGAAGGAGGGGGAGGAGGAGGGGGGACCCGTCCTTTCTTGGGTAAAGGAAGGAGGGGGAGGGGAGGGGGAGATGAAATTTGGAATTTCCCGTAGAACCCCTATTACGATACAGCTAAGTAATTAATAGTTTTATATCAAGGTGGCAGTTCTGAAATTTATATCGAAGTTGGCAGTTGCGAAATCTGTATCAAGATAACAACTCTGGAATATAAAACAATGCGGCAATTCTGGAATCTATATCATAGTGGCAATTCTGAAATCTTTACTAAAGTGGCAATTCTGAAATTTAAAAACAAAGTGTCATTTCTGAAATCTGGAGCAAAGTGGCAATTCTGACATTTAAAACAAAGTGGCAGCTCTGAAATCTATAGCAAATTGGCAGTTCTAGAATCTATATCAAATCTAAAACAAATTCGCAATTTTGAAATCTAAACAAAAAAGGCAATTCTGAAATCTATATCAAAATGGCAATTCTGAAATCTAAAAAAAATCTGAAATCTGTATCAAAATGGCAATTCTCAAATCCATACAAAAGTGGCAGTTCTGAAATCTATATCAAATTGGCAATTCTGGAAACTATATCAAATCTAAAACAAATTGGCAATTCTGAAATCTAAAACAAAGCGACAATTCTGAAATTCAAAACAATGTGGCAATTTTGAAATTTATAGGAAAGTGGTAATTATGAAATCTATATCAAAGTGGCAATTCTGTAATAAAAAAATGGCAATTCTGAAATCTAAAAGAATTATAATTCAGAAATCTATATCAAGATGGCAATTCTGAAATCCATATTAGAGACGCAATTCTGGAATCTGTATCAAAGTAGCAAGTCTGAAATCTAATAAAATGAGGCAATTCTGAAAGCCATGTGAAGGAGACAATTCTGAAATAAATCACAGACACAGTTCAGTCAATCCCATTATGCATATGTCTTTTAATAAAATTTCGAAACTTCTGGTAAATAAAATTTCGAAGCTTCAGGGTAATTAAAGAAACTCTTCGAGGGCAGGGATATACCGTGTCTGTTAATTATAAAATTAATTATAAATGCTCAATGTTTTTGGAAACCGTGCAGGATGGGGAGCATTATACTGTGGCTCGTGTATATAAGGTCGACCAGCGAGCCGGGATCTGTACTTATTGCCGCACTACACGCAGGTAAGATGTGCGTACTGTCGTAGAGATTTGTATACGTATATGTTTGTGGGGGGAAGCCTAATTCTCTCTTCCTCTCCCTGTGTCTCTGTCTCTATCTCTATCTCTGTTGCTGTTTCTTTCCGTTTCTGTCTTCGTCTCTGTTTCTGCCTCTGTCTCTGTTGCTGTTTCTGTCTCTGTCTCTTTCTTTGTCTTTCTCTGTCTGTCTGTTTGTCTGTATGTCTCGTATGTGTGTATGTATGTATGTATATGTGTATATGTATGCATATATATGTGTGTGTGTGTGTGTGTGAGTGTGTGTGTGTGTGTGTGTGTGTGTGTGTGTGTGTGTGTGTGTGTGTGTGTGTGTGTGTGTATGTATATATATATATACTTTTTTTATATGTGTATACACACACATATGCGTGCGTATGTGTGTGTGTGTGTGTGTGTGTGTGCGCGCACACTCGCATGTGGGCGACCTGTGCGTACACTCGCGCGGATTTTCATAATTTGGGTAAATCAAACCTAGATACGGTAGTGAGTGAGTCTGTCGTAGATCTGACGGTGAGTTGAAAACCACCAACAATGATTACCCAAACAACTACGGGGAAGCAGGACAGTGGTTTCTGCAGAAAGCTTTTATCAGTGCAAATGATAGTTCACGACAGATGTAGAATATGTCTGGCGGAAGTTTACTCCAACTGAACAAACGGCAGAGAAAGCAATCCTAGTCAGATGCAACAAAAGGAATTTAGGGGCCTTTACTTTGCTTATTGTATAGCTCGTGACCACATCCCAAAATATAATTGTTTGGGATGCCACGGCTGATCAACCCAATGATCATTCTGTATGATGATGGTGATATATATATATATTTATATATATATTTATTTATTTATTTATTTAAACACACACGTGTGTGTGTGTGTGTGTGTGTCTGTGTGTGTGTGTGTGTGTGTGTGTGTGTGTGTGTGTGTGTGTGTGTGTGTGTGTGTGTGTGTGTTTCCCTTTTCTTCTTTCTTTCTTTTCTTTTCTGTTTTATACTTTCTTGCTTAATTTACTTTTTCTTTTCTTTTTTGTCTTTCCTTTCTTCTTCTTCCTCCTCAACATTGCAACCGTAAAACCGTCTTACTTTTGTTTAGAATACGAACACGGTGAAATTATTCTTCACAGAATCATGAAGGTAAAGACAGCATTGCTATCCGTGGTGGTGGCCAGCATGGTCTTCGAGGCTGTCGCTGCAGGGATGCTGGACGTCGATAGCACCAAGATCGACCACTTCCTGGCGTCGGACAAGTGGCCTCGAGCCGCGGTGTGCCTGGCCGGTATCGTCCCGAAGGAACACCCGAAGTACTCCAAGTGCTTGAGGATATCGCGTGAGTTTTCGTGGCTGGAGGCGATGGAGAAGGGTCGGTTGCAAGGCTGGTGAATCGGTTTGTGTGTGTGTGTGTGTGTGTGTGTGTGTGTGTGTGTGTGTGTGTGTGTGTGTGTGTGTGTGTGTGTGTGTGTGTGTGTGTGTGTGTGTGTGTGTGAGAGAGAGAGAGAGGAAAAAGAGTGGGAAACCTATTAGCTTGAAAATAGAGAGAGAGAGAGAGAGAGAGAGAGAGAGAGAGAGAGAGAGAGAGAGAGAGAGAGAGAGAGAGAGAGAGAGAGAGAGAGAGTGAGTGAGTGAGTTAGTTAGATGAATAGCCATATGGATAGATATGGGTGTACAGTTTATATTCATTTAGAAGTTAACCACATCAATTACTTCATATCAAACTTGTATCCCAAGTCATTTTGTGTATACCTCCTCTACAACCCGCAAAGATCGGGCGCATAAATTTACACCCACACATTCAATATATTGCAGAATACCTCCAAGATTCATTGAAGAACGGATGCCAGGGTTGCTCGAGGCGAGAAAATGCCAACTTAAACAAACTCATGAACGCCATGAAGTCCAGTGCACCCGGCATGCATGCTCGTATCGTTGCATGAGGTAAGTTGGGTTTACAATAGTTGCCAGATGATTTGGTTATTGCCGAGCAAGATGGTATGCTTCTGTTTTTATTTTTGTTTAGTGATTAATGTTTCGTGTAAGATTAGTTGCTCCAGACAGTATTCTGAGAACCATGTACTTTAACTGTTAATGGTCAAACGTGATACCATTCGTGGCATATGTATGCCACATTCCTTAAGTGAAACGTGTATATATATATTTGAAACAGTAATTGTTAAGTACTGTTTTAACACAATTGATGTTAATATCTGCAACTCTCTTTTCAGATTTTGCTGAAGGATTAATCTCAATCAAAATATGAAAAAGAAACAGAGGAAAAACATGAACTTATATATAAAATATACAAACAAAAGTATAAGCACTGGCACGGGTATAGACACTAGACAGACATGCATACATGCATAGGTGGAGGATTCATACTGAATAAATTGTAAACAAAATAAGGAAGGTACATATATTAATATTTGTTTCATTTGCTCCATACTTAGTTACCCACTTTTTAACATACATTTGTATTATTCATATTTGAATACTTTTGGAAAATAAATAAGTCCTATAAAACTGCTTTTGCTTTCAACACACATTTTAATCTTTTTCAATAACATTACTCTTTATGGCTCAGAAATCTATATAAAAAAAAAATAATGCATAAAAAATTCCCTAGCAATTATTATAACTTCTTGTATGGCACATTTGTAATTTGGTTGGAGGACACATTGCTACAAGATAAGACATGAAGATATTAACCTTTGCAATAAATTTAGTATGAAGAGATTGCATTTTGAGCAATGTGATGGGCATACATATTTTTTTTTTCTAAAGCAATATTTATTATTTATGGAATGAACATTTTCTGCCATATCATCTTATAAAT
>NC_061857.1:4859448-4861948 GCF_019202785.1 Penaeus chinensis
CATATATATATATATATATATATATATATATATATATATATATATATATATATATATATATATATATATATATATTCATGGACAATGAATATACATCACCTACATGAAAATTATAAATCAAATACGAATATCATACATCATACCTAAGAAACTTACCTAGGGCAAAACTCAATATGTGTCACTTTCTGCTGATGGAGTCTCTTTGTCCAAAGCTTCTCACCATCTTGTGTCAGCATATTCACATATCCTTTATTATCACCAACAATTATCACTTTGCCAGGCGCAGATACATCTAGCGAAGTATACCAGTGGCTGAAATAATGAATGTAACAATATTATTGTTACCTAGTTACAAGTGACAATATATTCTTACAAGTCACTGAACAGTTTAATTAATCAAATCTAAATATAGAAATAGTACAGAAGCCTTCTAGAGCCTCAAATATCAATGAAAAAGACAGAATATTGGTGCTTCAGCTTCATGACAATAAAGACATACAGTATATGATAATGATGATAAAGAAAAAAAAAGAGAGAAATAAAAATGGAACAGAAGAATAGGAAAACACAAAAGACGACAAAAAGAGAGTAGATTAACAAAATCTAAGAAAAATATAGAAACTAGAATAAGAAATAGAAGAGAACAAAGAAAAAGAGTGAAGGTAGGTTGAAAGCAACCACAGGACTTACTCGCAATCACCAGTTGACAGAAAAACTTTGTGACAGCTTCCCCTTGTGACATCCTGGCACTCCATGTTGCCATTGATAGAGGCTGTGTATGCCAAATTAGGATTATCTGTATTGAACTTTAGGGCCTGGATAGAGCCATTCGCACCAGTCTGTCCCAGAAAATGGTATGATAAAATACAGTAACAGTTCAGTTTTCATGTGAGATTATGGATGTCATGGTATGCTTGTTCAATTTCATATATTTTTGTAATTTATGTGCATTCTACACATTGATCTCCATGTTCACATATCATCTGATTTCAATTCATCAAATATTACTATGACACTGCTCGCCTAAAAGCTCAGGCTCCACTACCTTTCTATGCCTCTAGATCCCGACTCAAGTTAGGAATTGTGCAGTTATACTATTCAATGCATTCTAAAGCCAGTCCAAAAATAACTCCCCCAAGGAAGTGAAATTGTTATGTACCCAACAAGGGAGGCTGGGTGGCGGAAGGTAGCTTATGGATTACTTTTATATCTGCACTTAAAACATTGCTTCCAATATTAACCTTCCATTATGAAATGACTGTTCTTGCTTCTTATCTTTACACTCCACTATAAAAGGACTGTACCTGCTTTCTATGCTCTGATTCTCTTCATTTAATGCATCACCATATATCAAATCATGATGACTGAGTAAGTGTGAGTGAGTGAAAGAGAAAGAGAGAGAGAGAGAGAGAGAGAGAGAGAGAGAGAGAGAGAGAGAGAGAGAGAGAGAGAGAGAGAGAGAGAGAGAGAGAGAGAGAGAGAGAGAGAGAGTGTGTGTGTGTGTGTGTGTGTGTGTGTGTGTGTGTGTGTGTGTGTGTGTGTGTGTGTGTGTACTCTACTCTCTCAGGTGAGTTCATTTAGGCTCTCTCATCTCTTTACACATACGCAAAAAATGTTTATGTGCAGTCAGGATATCACAGGGAATCCATCTCAAGACATGAAGGGAAAATAAAAACTTACTCTATATTTTCTGTCATCAAAAAGTTTTTCCTTTCCTCAAATTGCAAATCATGGTAAGCCAGAGTCCCGTCAATCGATACTGTGTATGCTTTGTATCCGCTATGACGCTCATCAAATTGCAGGGACTGGATGGAGCCACCAGGTCCTACCTAGATATGTTGTGAGGATTCAAATTAGGACAGGAGACTTTTCAATTTGTGAAAGTGCCTATGCTAGTATACAAATTGTGTGTGTATTTTGTGTGTGATTGTGAGTGTGTATGTGTGAATGAGTGATTGAATGAGTGAGTGAGTGAGTGAATGAGTGAATGAGTGAATGAGTGAGTGAGTGAGTGAGTGAGTGAGTGAGTGAGTGAGTGAGTGAGTGAGTGAGTTAGTGAATGTTAATCATGTTACCATCCCTCATATACAAATAGCTAATTTTCGAGTGTTATATGGATGGTTACATTCAAGGAACATTCATAATTGCATGTGTGATTTCTCGTACTTAACTTTCTCTCTCCTAATTGTAAGTGTATCATAAAAAATATATCTTACAAGAAAAAACTATACCTTATTATTATTTTTTGTTAATCTGGCTTAACTACAAAAACATTTAATTTGGGTAACATTAATGCAGTCCCCCTTGTCTAATCAAGAACACTATTATATCCAAAACAACAAAGCAACACTTTCAATGTTTGCTGGAAGAGGAGCACTATTTATAACCAGAGACACAGAAACTAAGGCCAGGGTTCCAAGTGCCTTGCATGACATGGAACCAGACTCATGGTACAGATTATCACTCTTTGGGCTAGGTTTAGAAGTTTATTATCTGGGCC
>NC_061857.1:4871948-4874448 GCF_019202785.1 Penaeus chinensis
ACTTTACAAAGATAAAAAAATGTAAATAGAATCATGTAGTAAATTCATATATAACTGTAACTCTTTGGAGCAACGCTTTTCATAGTCATTAATTCTTTTACTCTCGTTTTGCTGTGAGAACAGAGCGTCACCGGGAGACAGCAACTCAAAGGACCGCCTGATGTATGTAATCTGTTCCTTACTAGGGTTTCATCTACAGTTATTATTTTTTAAAAGACGTATTTAGGTTAATTAGTAGCTATACAAACTCGAGAACGCCTTTTCCCTCCTAAAAAAAAAAAAAAAAAAAAAAACGGAAAAGAAAAAAGAGGGAAGCCCCTTTTAATAGGAATGGTGTCTAGGGTCCTCTTCCTCGTCGTTGTCCGTGAAGGAAGCGGCGTCCTTAAACAGCACTCGGCCGTGGAGGAGCTGCTCCTGGTTGGCGTCGAGGTTGAACTCCTTCTTCAGGTCGCCGAGGGACACCTGCTTGTACTTGAGCTCCTTGCCGATCTCCGCCTTGTGCACGCCGTTCTCCTTGAACTTGTGGCTGTTGGGGAGCATCTTGTAGAGCAGCTCGGACACGTGGTGGTCGTTAGGCTGGTGGGTGACCTCGTTGTCGATGGGCGCTCGCGACGGGTGGCACGGAGAACACGAGCAGTTGGTGATCATCTGGATGTTCTTGTTGACAGTGTAGCCGTTACCGTACTCCTCGCAGTCCAGCTCGATCTGCGGGCGGGGAGAGAGAACAGGGGCGTTGGGTGGTGGGCGCAGAGGTGGGGGGAGGAGGGGGAGGGGGGTGGTGGTAGGGGACTTGCATTGAAGGACATTACTTACTCTATGAAGGACTGCTTTATTCTATTCATTTTTTATCTATTCATTAAGTATTGATTAATTATTATTATTATTATTATCATTATTATTATCATTATCATTATTATCATTATTATTATTATTAATATTATTATTATTTTATATAATCTCTCCTTATTTTATATAATCCCTCCCTTCTCTCCTCCCTACCTTCTTCCCTCTCTCCTTCCCTTCCTCCCTCTATCCCTCCTTCTCTCCTTCCCTCCCTCCCTACTCCCCTCTCTCCCTCTTTCCCTCTTTCCCTCATTCCCTCTCTCCTTTCCTCTCTCTTCCCTCCCTCATCCCTCCTTCCCTTCCTTCCCTCCCTCATCCCTCTCTCCCTTCCCTCCCTCCCTTCCTTCCTTCCCTCCCTTCAACCCTCTCTCCCTACCGTCCCTCATCCCTCTCTCCCTTCCCTCCCTCCCTTCCTCCCTTCCCTCCCTTCAACCCTCTCTCCCTACCCTCCCTCATCCCTCTCTCCCTTCCCTCCCTCCCTTCCTCCCTTCCCTCCCTCATCCCTCTCTCCCTACCCTCCCTCATCCTTATCTCCCTTCCCTTCCTTCCTTCCCTCCCTTCAATCCTCTCTCCCTACCCTCCCTCATCCCTCTCTCCCTTCCCTCCCTCCTTTCCTTCCTTCCCTCCCTTCAACCCTCTCTCCCTACCCTCCCTCATCCCTTTCTCCCTTCCCTCCCTCCCTTCCTTCCTTCCCTCCCTTCAACCCTCTCTCCCTACCCTCCCTCATCCCTCTCTCCCTTCCCTCCCTCCCTTCCTTCCTTCCCTCCCTTCAACCCTCTCTCCCTACCCTCCCTCATCCCTCTCTCCCTTCCCTCCCTCCCTTCCTCCCTTCCCTCCCTTCAACCCTCTTCTCACCGTAGTCCAATGGGACTCGGAGGCTTGGCAGGAATCACAGTAGTCCAGCAGTTCGTCGCCAGGTGTCTCTGGTTCAGTCTGTGGGACGGTGTAGCTGAAGCACGTTCCGACGCACACATAGTTTTCCATTTCCTGGGCGGGAGACAGGTCACGAATAAATGTTGGTGTTGAATGGTAGTTAATTTTATGGGGGTCGTTGAAGATAAATGGATTCCGGCGCATGCATAGTTTTCAAATCTCCTGGACGGGAGACAGGTCACGAATAAATGTTGGTGTTGAATGGTAGTTAATTTTATGGGGTGGGGGGTGGGGAGGGGTGCAATGGGAGATCGAGGGGTAGTTGTTGATAAATGGGATGTTATTGACTATGTATGTTTGTGTATCTATGCGATGTTGTGTATTATGTGTATATATACATTTGTGTGTGTGTGTGTGTGTGTGTGTGTGTGTGTGTGTGTGTGTGTGTGTGTGTGTGTGTGTGTGTGTGTGTGTGTGTGTGTGTGCGAATATACATACACATACACACACACACACACACACACACACACACACACACACACACACACACAACACACACACACACACACACACACACACACACACATATATATATATATATATATATATATATATATATATATATATATTTAATACCCAAACACCACACTGAATCTTCCCTTCCTTACACGTACCTTAGAAGTGCAATGGGCGTGGGTCACAATCTGTCGGATATGTTTAAGTTCACATAACGAATGCTGCTCGGGGTTCAGGACCAAATTGTGAACCTGCAAAGAAGGAAGAG
>NC_061857.1:4884448-4886948 GCF_019202785.1 Penaeus chinensis
ATAATTATTATGAAAATTACTTAAATTATCTTTATTATAATTGAAACAATAATAGTAATGACACCAATACTACTACTACTAATAATGATAATAAAAATGATAATAATAATGAAATAATAGTAATAATATCAATGATAATAATAACAGTAACAATACTGATAACAATAATAATAACAATAGTAAAAAAAAAAATAATAATAACAACAACAACAATACTGATAATACTAATAATGATAATAATAATAATAATAATAATAAAAACAATAATAACAATAATAGTAATAATAATGATAATAATAATAATAATAATGATAATAATAATAATAATAATGATAATAATAATAATGATAATAATAATAATAATAATAATAATAATAATAATAATAATAATAATGGTAACAATAAAAATTATAATAATAGTAACTACAACAATAATGATAATAACAATAATAACGACAATACTACTACTACTACTACTTATAATAAAAATAATAATAATAATGCTAATGATAATAATATTATTATAATAATTATTAAAGATAATAATAATTATAATAATAATGAAATTTATATTGATAATGATAATGATGATAATGATGATAGTAATGGTGCTGCTGCTGATGATAATGATGATGATGATAATCATTGTAATAATAATAATGAGAAAAAATAGAGTATGGCAATAACAATGATAATAATAATAACAATGAAAATAATAATAACAATGAAAATGATAATAATAATAAGTATTATTGCTATTATATTAATAATACTATTGATAATGATAATACTAATATAACTAATAATAGTAATCATCTTCAATATATCAATGATAATAATAAAGATGATGACATTAGCAATAACAACTATAACAATAATAATGATATTGAAGTGAATGGTAATAATAACAACAATAATAATAATCATAAAAAAGTTGATTGAATGATTATAATAATAACAATAATAATAATATAAATTCTGGTAATGATGACAGTAATAACAAGAATAACAATAGTAAGAATTATAATAATGATAACAATAATAAAAATAACAATAATAATAATAATGACAATATGTATATATACATATATATACACATAATAAATAATAATGATGATTATAATAATAATATAAATGAAAATAACAAAAATTCTAATAATAATGACAGTAATGACATTAATAATAATAGTTAGAATTATAATATAACAATAACAATAATAATGGTAATAATAATAATGCTAATAATACTGATACTATTAATAGTACTACTACTGCTAATAATAATAATAGTAACAAAAGCATTTATAATTATAATAATGATAATATTAATAATAATAATAATAATAATAAGAGTAACAATAATAATGGTAATAATAATAGTAGTAGTTGTAGTAATAATAATAATAATAATAATAATAATAATAATAATAATGATAATAATGATAATAATGATAATAATAATAATGATATTAATAATAATAATAACAATAATAATTGTAATAAAATTATATTAATAATAATGATAATAACAATAATGATAATAATAATAATAATAATAATAATAATAATAATTATTATTATTATCATTATTGTTGTTCTAATGTTACTAATATTACTAATATCTTTAATATTATTATTATTATCAATATTAGTTTCATTATTATTTGTTATCATTATTATTATCATTATATTGATATAGTAATAATAAAAAATAACAACAAAAATAAAAAAGAATACAACAGGAACAACAACAACAGTAACAACAACAATAACAACAACGACAATAATAATAATAATAACAATAATAATAATAATAATAATAATAATAATAATAATAGCAATAACGATTATGCTGATCACCAAAGATAATAATAACGACAAAAGTAATAAACCAAAATTTAGCGACAATAAGAAAAAAATATCACAACCCAAAAATGTCAAAATAAATGAAACAATAAGGAAAATAAAGAAAAAAACAACCATATTACAGCTTTAAAATAATGAAGTTCAAAGCTTAAACAGAAAAGTACAGCCAGTGAAGGAAAGACCTTGTGAAGGGCCTGTGATGGGAGATAAGATCTTGGAATCTCTCTCTCTCGCTCTCTCTTTCTCTCTCTCTCTCTCTCTCTCTCTCTCTCTCTTTCTCTCTCTCTTTCTCTTTGTCTCTCTGTCTGTCTATCTCTCTCTGTATCTCTCTTACTATTTATATATATCTCTCTCTTTCTCTCTCTTCCCCCCCCTCTCTCTCTCTCTCTCTCTCTCTCTCTCTGTGTGTGTGTGTGTGAGAGAGAGAGAGAGGGAGAGAGAGAAAAAGAGAGAGATAAAGAAATAGAGAGAGAGAGAGAGAGAGAGAGAGAGAGAGAGAGAGAGAGAGAGAGAGAGAGAGAGAGAGAGAGAGAGAGAGAGAGAGAGAGAGAGAGAGAGAGAGTAAGAGAGAGATAAAGAAATAGAGAGAGAGAGAGAGAGAGAGAGAGAGAGAGAGAGAGAGAGAGAGAGAGAG
>NC_061857.1:4941948-4956948 GCF_019202785.1 Penaeus chinensis
CTGGGACCTCAATGTCCTCACCACAAGCATGTACCGGCTGAACAGGGCCAAAGTCTGGCTCTTGGTCTTGGTCCAGGAGACCTCTAGCCCCAGGGGCTTCGCTTCATTGCTAAATACATCAAGAGCCACAGGGATTTCCAGGGACTCAGATAGAATAGCAACATCTTCAGCAAAATCAAGGTCGGTAACCTTGATACAGTTTTGCCCCCCCCCCCCCCCCCGTGACTTTGGACAGTAGCTCTACCCAGTATCCAGTCCATGCAAGTGTTGAAAAGTGTTGCTGCAAGCCCCACGACAGGCCCCCGCCTCACTTTATAGCACATTTAGTACCAGTATACAGGCTTTCTATTAAGCCATTAATCCTTGTTGGAATTCCTCTTAGCTTCAGAATCTCCCAAAGTGATTTGCGATGCACCATATCAAACGCCTTCTTGAGGTCAATGTACGCTGCAAGCAGCCCACACCCGAACTCACGTCGGCGCTCTACAACGACTCGAAGCGCCAGAATATGGCTTATTTTGGACTCACCAGGGGTGAATCCAGATTGCTTTGGCCTCTGGTGCCTCGGCAGGAGGTCTCTGATACGTCTCAGAAAGATATAAGCGTGCAAACCAGCCTTTAACAGTTGGAATGCCACAGATACCCGCTGCTTACCACTCTTTAGCTTGGAGATTGCCCCCCTGACTTCAGACAGGTAGAGTGGATTCTCGCTGGTGGGTGGGTCTGGCAGATGAATCTCGACACTACCCACATCCAAGTTCATTGATGGTGGATCAACCTGGTACAACTTCTCAAAATATTTAACAGCAGGATATGAGAAGATCTGGCCACTGGTCTTGAAGTTTGGTAGGCAGGACGAAGTTCATTTACTATGAAATGGCTTTCGACCTCCTCTACAAGGCTTCTGATAAACTATTCCTTGTCCCTTCTTAGCAGTGACCTAGTCTAGCACACCAGGTTCTTTCTTACTCTTGGGCATTTACCAATCAATTATTGGGGTGCATCAAGCGTTTCTCGTTTGAAGATGTCCTACAGAAGAACAGGGTCCATCAAGTGCTGCAAAACAACAAGAGATAGCTTCAGCAAACCCCCAGGCACACTCCTTCTCCGCACTGAAGTCACTCAGAACAATGCCAATATCTCTCCGAAGACAGCTGTGTGTCACAGATGCAAGTTTGTCGTAAAACATCTCTTTCACATCAGGTTTATAAACATCAATAGGAGCGTACACAGCAATAAAAGACATGAAGCCATATGTAGGCTTCAGTCTCAATACCATTATATGCTCATTGACCGGAGTGACTTCTACTACCGAAGGCTGAAGTCTGTTGGAGATGGCTACGGCTACTCCCTGCAGATGGTGGCCATCACTGCGGCCCGACTAGTTAAAAGTGTAGCCATCCGCACTAATCGTGCCGCTGTCAGGTATTCTCACCTCCTAGAGAGCAGCCACATCAACTCTCAGCTGCTTCAGCTCCCTCGGCAGTAGAGGTAACCGATCGTCCTTTCGCAAAAAGTGGACGTTCAAAGCCCCCACTCTGACAGCCCGCCTAAGGTTTAACTTTGGGCAGTCACTCCTTTGCCACGTTCTCTTATATAGCAAGGGATGGCTGGCTGCAGGTCCCATAATCCACCTTTGGGGATCCATGGACGTTGCCCCACAAACCTCACGCCAATTTGGCAGCCGCCGGGACGCATATATGCAGATATTTACAGATACATATATGCATATATATACGTATACACACATACACACACACATACATTATATATATAAAATATACAATATATATAATTTATATATAATTATTATTATTGTATTATTATATCAATAGGAAAGGTTAGGTAGGTAGTAAGCGATTTTGACATTTAAGTGCGTTTTGCTTCTCTTTATAGCCGGCTACTGAGGACCTCCCTTCAAAATACGATGAATTGGTGGACAAACTGCCATCTTGCGAGGAAGCAATTTTAACGATACCAAAGGTGAGTCTGGATTCGATCTTGTTAGCTGTAACTCACGCTGATTGTAGTTAGGTTAGCTCTCTCGTCCCCCTCCCTCCACCAAAAAAAATGCATATGAATTTATATGAAATTATATATGGATGTATATTAAATGTAAGTTATCACAATCCTTTATGATGAAAAGGTAAATTGATTTTGCTTACAAAGTAAAATAAAATAAAAAAAACAATAATAATAATAATTGATTATGATAGATAATCATAATAATAGATGATAATAAATGATCATCATAAAAATGATTAATAAATTAATAATGAATAATAAATAAAAATAACAACAAAACAACAATAATAATAATAGTAATAGTAATAATAATAATAGCAATAATAATAATTCATAATAAAAGAATACTAATCCATAATAACAATAACAATAACAATAATTCACAATAAAAACAATAGAAACAGTAATTCGTAATAAAAACATCAATAATAATAATTCATAATAACAACAACAATGATAGTAATAAATAACTAAATAAATAACTAAATAGGCGACCTCGCTTTCGACCCTCAAGAGCACACAGAAGCGGCATTGTAGTGAATGCAACCCTGCAGTAAGCGACGAAGTGACCCTGAGGGAGTCAATTATCGTAGTGCTTGTGTTTTATAAATGGGGGCTTTTCGTGTGGGAGCGGGCCGAGTGGTAAGAACCGTCCGAAGGCACGGTGGGCCAGGAATAAATATGATAAAATCAAAATAAAAGCGTAAGACTAATAACAAAGTTAAAGGACTAAATAAAGTAAAACTGAACCCTTAAGATCAATTAAAAAATCTACATTTAACATTAAAACACACATGGGTTTTTTAAACACTGGGCTTCCCCGTTTTCCTTTACACTGCCCTCATTTTCTGTGATGGCATATTGTAACTGAGTACTTGTAACACCTACGAACGTAAAAAAAAAAAAAAGAAAAAAAAAAAAGAAAAAAAAAGGAGCCTGGACACAACTCCTTAAGAAGAAAAAAAAGGTAACATAAAAGAACTAAAACATATTAAAACATTTACTAATAGATCGGCTTTGATAATATATAACAGTTGTACATCTGTAATACTAATATTTCTAAAAACAAAACACAAGACTTATCTGTACAGAACACAGCGAGCCGAATACACATTTGCCACTACGAATAGTATTAAAAAAGGGGGTGCCTTCGTCTCCCTGGTTAATATGTCAGGTCAATGCTCCGTTGCAGTCTTCCGTCCTTAGATCTCTGGCTTAGAGGAGCATTGCCTGCGTATATTAACTGTCTCGAGAGATAGGGAGATGTCCGGCAAGTGTTCCAGATTTAAAAAAAAAAAAAAAAAAAAAAAAAGAGAAACTTCAGCATGGTCCTACAGGCCCTTAACAAGGTAGTTTTGGGGGTTCATCTTGATTGTATACGGATAAAATACTAAAATATGACTATTAGATATAAAAAGGACTGATATAAAATACATAGATAAAATGATTTTCACAGTAAAAGTTGAGCAGGTACAATAAAATTAACTGAAAGCGTTAAAATAAAGGTCTATATCTCGCTTTAATTAGGGATACCTGGCGGGAAGGATAAAACAAGGTCCTTTACCCTGAGGTGACCCGCAAACAGCTGGGGATGCTTTTTAGGCATTTGGTAATGTTTATTTATTGTTTACAATCAAAATTAGATAAGGTTCACTACAGCATCGCGTGGAAACCCAGCCGATCAGAGAGAGAATTATTCAGTCCCTGTGCAACCGTATCAAGCGTGAAATTTGCCCAGTCTGATGCAGGGGGATTGGCTAATCCTCCTCCGCATCATACAGAATCCGACGTTAGATTTTCCCAATCCGATGCAGGGGGATTGGCTAATCTTCCCCTGGATTTGGTGTGAATAATGAGGTAATCAGCATATCACCATCAGTATGATCTCACTCAGACCGACGTCCCGATGAAACTCCAATCCGGGAGAGAGAGAGATTTGATTTGATTAAAAAAAAAAAAAAAAAAAAAAAAAAAATCTATTTACAGAGCAGTGTACATGCACTGCAAGAAGCTATCTAAACTGACTATGCCTCTATTTATGTAGAAGGCTGCCATTCAGACACGGGCTGTATATGCCTGATGGGCTGTCCCATTGTGCTTACATTATATGATCTAGTTGGTAAAAGAAAAAAAAGAAGAAAAAAAAATGCTGTTTAATCGATAGGGTACAGTTTTCGAGCAAAAAAGTAAGTAATGTGTAAGTTTATGCGTTTTACACATTTTGCAGTGATGATATGAGATTGGCTTTGCCTCCAAAACTGCTTCCTGTACATAATGTATAGTGTACTGATATGTTGTATGTTTGTATGTCTATCTCTCTCTTTATCTCTCTCTCTATATAATTATATTTATATGTGTGTGTGTGTGTGTGTGTGTGTGTGTGTGTATGTATATCTATATGTGATTACATTTGTTTAATTATGACTACGTTTGTAGGCCTACTTGATTTTATGAATTACATACGTCTTTTAAAATATGTTTTTATTATTATGACGATAACACTGATGTCTCTCCTATTTGATATCTAGACTTTTATCTAAAATTCAAAATGCTTTTCTTTATCAATCAGTCGTGGTATATATTAAAATTAGATACAATTATACAATAATTATAATATCAAGTTAATTTTTGACAGTAGACTATACAAATTATTATTTGTCCACTTCATTTACACCCATACGTGGTCCCTCCTCCCCCCTCTCCCTCTCCCTCCCTCCCTCCCTCTGTTCTTCACATCTCTCTCTCTCTGTGTCAGTCTTTATCTCGCAGACATCCTTCTTTCATAACATTCTCCAGTGATTTCTGACTTTTTAATTAGTCTTTTCTCCCTCTATCTTCTTAATATCTTTCAGTTATTTGAAACAGCCGCAGGAAGCATGGCGATGGTTCATAATCGTCATTATTTTGCTTGTAAAAGGCAGTGTTATCAAAGCAATCATTTGTAAATTTGACGAACTTTTGTTTGCTGTTACTACCAATAGGAAACATAAAATGACACATTCATGTTAAGGTAAACAAAGGGAAATACAAAATATCAGCATAGTTTTGTTTCCCGGCATGATAATGATAGAGCTAAAGTTATAATAATAATAATAATAATAATAACAATAATAATAATAATAATAATGATAATAATAATAATAATAATAATAATAATAATAATAATAATAATAATAATAATAATAATAAAAATAATAATAATAATAATAATAATAATAATAATAATAATAATAATAATAATAATAATAATAATAATAATAATAATAATAATAATAATAATAATAATAATAATTAGATATTAATTAGCAAGACGTCTGGGCTAGTACAGTGGGAACGTGCCGGCCTCTCATCCGAGGGGTTGGCGGTTCGCGCCCCGCCCAGGCGCGAGAAGTTGCAATTGTCGCCTGGAGGTTACTGCTGTGGTTGGGCACCACGGCGGGTAAAGACTAAGCTGAGTCAGCACCAGCTGACACACGTTAGCGAGTCGACATTAGTCGACACAGGCCGGGCTCCCCTCATTGGCATAGCCCGGGCGAAGCTCAACTTCGCATATCGGACTTATCCTTATCTAATCGAGTGGCCGGTTGCTGCTTTTCTGCACAGCTGTCGACCTCGTTTACCACTCATATAACATTATAGAACGTCGAAATGTTAAAAAGTATGTGCTTATGTAACTATTTGAACTCATGTTATTGTTTGGATGAGTTATCGTGTATTGCAATCATACCAGTTATTATTTATTTTATACCAGTAACGAAAGAGATATTGCCGTTTCAGGTTTGAATAAAATCTTTGTTTTCTTCGCAAGGAACCTCCAAGCTTGATATGGCTAAAAGCATCACCAATTCTAAGTCAATCAATGTCAATACATATTTAGTGTTGTGTGAAGTTATGTTATAGCTCCATTTATGATTACAATCACCAATTTCACTTCCTCGTTATAAATACAGAATCGCGCTTAGGGGGAGTAGGGAGCAGACATAGGAGAAGGGGTGAGGCCTCGCCAAAAAGCTACGGCATGTTTGATAGGGAGAGCAGACCGTGAGCTAGCGAAATGAGCAGGTGTGTAGAAGGATGTGATACGAGGACCAACAACAGCTCTATAACTTTCTAGCTATCTAGAACATGGGGATTTACGTTGGTCAAATGATTGAAGGGGTACGATCTCCATGATAGATATTCATTAACTATGCAATTCTTCACGAAAGATGTAGAGAAAAGTACTTCCATGATGTCGCTCTACTGTTCGCCTCTTCCTCACTTCGCCCGTCCATCGATGGTCTTAGTATGTCGGTGAAGTCATTAGCTCATGACGAGTAGGGGGTATTCCCTGGCACCTGTCTGTGGTCGTCCGTCATCTGGATATTGCCCGGAGCATCGTCAGAGTTTAGGAGGGCATCTTTAGATAAATAAGACTTTAGAAAAAACTAACTTTTTGTTAAAGACGATAGCAATACCATAACGTTTTAACACTTACCATATATTTCCCAGGTCTGAAAAACTGCTCTGTTCATTTACATATAATTCAATCATCAATGTATTTGAAAAAGAGCATTTTTCTTTCCTTAAGTTAAGTAAAAGGAAGCTTTTCCTTCTCTTATTATGGGGTAATGCGAATATTTTTATCCCCAAACGAATGATTTTTACATGTCATTCAGAAAATATTGCTTCGGTTCCGGCTTTTTCCCCTTTAGGACTGTGATTTTCAACCCTTTCTCTAGAACTTACCTCCTCGAGTGTAAGTTGCTCGTCATATACCCTTTTCTTGTCATGTAAAACAAGCATATCTAATGTGGACGCATAACAAGAAAAAGAAAGCACCTTTATTTTCTTATATTTTGCAAAAAATGTTTTGATTAGGAAAAGTGATATATAGTTGTTGATAACTCGGTTTAAGAAAAGATAAAACGTTATCAGTTGGAAATTCGCATGCAGTCTGCTAAGATCCATCGCATCGAGGGTGTTATGGGGTAAAAATACCCTTGGTCAAAAATCCCTGCTTTAGGCGAATTTGTCTTTGTCTTTATCCAATATACATATAATTATAAAAAACTTTATAACGGGGGGCAAACGAGTTATATTATTTTACCTGATTTTTTTCATATCTTATAAAAGTCCTTAGTTTTTAAAAAAGAGACGGTTGCTAAAAGAGGAAAAATTAATCAAATGAAAGCCTTCTTGTTATACATGTGTTTTGATTTTTGAAGATGAAAATAGTTCATAGGGGTCTTTAACTATTTTCGCTACTACAACAACTAGTGACATAATGAAACATTATAGGCAAAGATGTTATGACATATTTTTTTCTTAAGTTGGCATGATTGTGTATTAGGTTATCCAGAAAATACTGAAGAGGTCGATTATCAAGTTCTATTCAGTGTCAACGTAAAAAATATTTCTCTCTTTGTATAGGGGGATTTTAAAAATTATATGCATGTATTACTTTTGTGTTTTTTTTTTTTTTTTTTTCTTTTTCTTCATTTGGCATGATTGTTAATCAAGTTATCCAGAAAATATTGAAGAGGTGGAGTATCAAGTTTTATTCAGTGCCAACGTAAAAAATATTTATGTCTTTGTATAGGGAGATTTGAGAAAATATATGCATGTATTACTTGAAAAGTGGTGGCTGGATGCGCGTTTCCCGATAAAGTAAATCACCGCAGTCCGACGGCGTCTCTTAATGATAACAACTTATCTAGCTCCATCTCTTGCCGCATAGTTGTAGACTGGTGAGAAAGACAATGACGGGGAAATCGAGAAGTAAAGTTTGGTTGAATTATGTCCGTCGGCAAGGTTATTTGCGCCCTTTTACAATATTTTTTTCCCGTTCTTGTAGGAGACAAAAAAGCATATTTGCTACAATAACCAACATTATTGGTTACCGTTGTATAGTTCCTTTTCTTCGTATATACTTGTAGGGAGGTACTATAGACAATTTCGTGGAGGGGGAGTAAATTACTGAAAAGTTAGTCCATCTTCTGTGCTGATTCGTCTGTTTCTTATATCATCATAAAACGGAGGATCCCTAATCGATGTTTACCTTGGCCATTCTATATCAGAAGGGGAATGCACTGAATTGGCATGGAAAGATACGCCCGTCTGCTTAGAGTTATACATATGGGTCTTAAGGGAAAGCTAAACATATTCCCTAGTTTGCATTGTAGACTATAAAAAAGAAAAAAAGAAAAGAAAAAAAACCCAGAAAGATGAGGTAGGAACACTGGAAAAGCATTGCATTGCCTCTTGAGGTTAAGCAAATCATAACTGGGTCGACACGTGGGGACAGGTGGTGGCCCTAGTTGGTAGGTAATTAGCTGTTCAGGTGGAAATATGAGGGGGAAACCCGCCTTTGACTTTGCGCAGATGTGTTGAAACCCCTATTAACTCATTCGCCCCGGATTTATGTTCTGTCCCCTGTAGTTTTTGGTGAATTTAGTTACATACAGATGGCTCCACATGTGCTCAGCCGGCAAGGAGTCGTTATAGGTTTTCCACTAAACAAACGCGACTATCACCAGAAATTGCTTAACATTCTAAATGACCATTCCATTTTAAAAGAATCACTACTGAAATATCCACCCACTTAATATATCTCGAAGACTAAAAAGACCCATTACATCGTTATTATATTAGTTATTATCTACTTCTGGTTCCCAAACCGGATTACTGTATGGTCTCCCTTAAGTACACAAACCTAATATTCCACTTAGACCCATTATTTCATCTATTAGCTCCTTCAATTATAACTGCTAAATTTCTGGTTCCCATTTTATCTCCTTTAACTAGCAATCAGTATACCATTAACAATTCCACAGCTTTTGCTAATGAAATCATATCCCTTGACCTCAAACAATCCTTCACTATGGCAAGTTCTGACGTGGAATCGATGTTTATTATAACTAACAACATAAACACCACCCATCTTGATAACTTTGGTTTAACAAAAGAAAGCTTCAAAACATTACTTACTATTGCAGCCCACCACTCTGTATTTTCATATGACACTCATCTATACACCCAAACAGACGGGGTAGCAATGGCCCTTCATATGCCAAAGCTTTTCTCTGTCACCATGAACTAAACTGGCTCAAACAATGCCCACCTGAATTTAGACCTATTTACTACCGTCGGTATATTGATGACCATTCGTGTTGTTTGAACACTCTTTACACATAAATTTATTCGTAAATGATCTTAACTCTAAACCCAAGCATTAAATTTACCTGTGGAATGCAACAGAACAACCAACTACCCTTTTTAGACACCTGTGTTACCAATGATAATGGACGTTTCCATACCAACATTTACCGTAAACCAACCTTTACTGGCCTCGGCCTTCAGCAATACCCCATACATTTATAAAAGCAACAGTATAAAAAAAAACAAAAAAACTCACCACTAGAGCCTATATTATGTGTAGCAATTGTTCCACCTTTCATGATGAAACGAATTTTCTTTACAAAAAAAAAAAAAATGTTATTTATCTGATAAAAATAACAAAGACCTTTCTTTGTAAAAAAAAAAAAAAAAAAAAATCAGATCAACCTGTAGTATCCACAGTTAAAGGGGATCATAGATATGTAAAAATGTCATTTATGGGAAAATGAAGCTTTGAAGTCAGAAAACAATTAAAAACGCTGGTACAAAACAATTGCCCTCAATAAAGTTCACTTTTGTCTTCAGTAATTCTAACACTATTGCAAATTTCTTAACCCAATACGGGCATAGCGTGTGCACTGTACGTACGTGCTATGCCTTCTTTCTTTCTTCTTTCTTTCTTTGTTGGATTTCTTGGCTATCAACCAGCGGCATTTGGCCAAGGTTATTAAGCCAATGGATCCTATTTATTCTATCAATCTATATAAGGTCATAAAGTTTTGTCTCCCTTAAAAAAGCAATTACTTTATGGATGATTTTTTCATCATCTGATATGTTTATTCATGAAAAATATTTATTTTTAATTATAAAGTAGTTTTTTATTGTTTGTCTAGGGTTGGAATATCTTGGACATATTATTAGGATGTGGGTTAGAGAAAGGCTGGTGTTGCAGTGGGGACATTGAGGAGGGAAACTTCTCTCTATATAGGGAGTGAGGTGTGTAAATCTGGTGGCATTGACCCTGAGGCGGGCCAAGACCACCTCCTCCCTTCTGCTTTTCCTGTGGGCTGTGTCCCACAGTTCTATTTGTGGTTTGACTTTGTTAGTCAACTGGAGGTTGGTCCACTCAATTTGCCACAGATGTATTTTTGCTTTTATAAGAGACACAAAACACCTGAGATCTGTACGAACTATGGTAGTGTCCAGATCGCCAGTTGACCCGGCTAGTTTGTCAGCCTGTTCATTACCATGGATACCAGAGTGACCTGGTACCCATATTAGCTTGATTGATTTGTTGGTACCGTGTAACTTACGAATCATATTACCCAGCAGTTCATTTTTGGTGGTTTCTAAGGATTTAATAGCTTTAAGTGAACTTAATGAATCGGAAAAAACGACTATTCTATCGTGGGTCGTCGATAGTGCAAAATCAATAGCTTTATCAATGGCAAAAAGTTCGGCAAGAAAAATCGATGTATGATTCGGCAGTCTAAACTTTAGTTCACATTCAGTCGACCATACACTCGCACCTACACACTCATCTGTCTTGGAGCCGTCGGTATTTATATGAAAAAAGGGGAGATGTTTAATAAGGATCTCTCTGAACCTCTGGCGTACCTCACCCTCCGGCGCCATGGCCTTGGCTGATGGAAGCCAGGCTTCCATGATAGAAAAATTGGGTGTTTCCCATGGCGCTATATTTGACTGAACCAGGGTATCGATGGTAGAGAGATCTATACCGACTTTCTCGACGAGGGCGTGGAGTCTCGTGGCAAAGGGCCTAGTGCCTCCATTCCCATTAGGGTGGCTCGGGTCTCGAGCCACCTTAGCGGCATAGGTCAGTGCTAATTGGCCGCGTCTGAGTCGGAGGGGAGGTACTCCTGACTCCACCTCAAGACGCTCGATCCGAGTACATTTTAGGGATCCAAGACACACACGCAAACGAGCATTCTGCACGGCATCCAATCCTTTCAAACTTGTTTTCGATGCCGAACCATACACGATTGACCCATAGTCTACTTTAGACCTAATCAGGGCTTTATATACCATTAGCAAAGACTGTCTATCAGCTCCCCATTTATTACCAGAAATGCACTTTAATAAATTTAGTGCTCTTTGACATTTATTTTTTAACTGACCAATGTGGTCTTTCCAATTGAGTCTACTATCAAAAAGAATTTTGAATAGGTATTGGGTGGTTGTCTAGAGTTAGCCTGGTGTTCGGCTTCCTCCTATGTGAAAAAATTACCCCAATACTCTTTCTAATGGAAAACTTAAAACCCCACTGGAGGCCCCAGTTATGAATCATATCCAGTGCCAATTGGATGCGATTTGCTGAGAATTCTGCATTATTGCTGGAATGCCATAATGCACAATCATCAGCGTACAGTGAGTATTTAAGATTCCGAGGAGGAGCTGGTAAGATGTCATTTATCATACATAGAAATAGAGTTGGTGACAAGACACTTCCTTGTGGGACCCCGTTTGCCTGGACAAACATGTCCGAAAAAGTGACAGTGTCAGAAAACAATTTGACAGAAAACGTTCTGTCAGAAATGAAATTTTGAATAAAACAAGGCAAGTTTCCACGTAATCCGAAAGCATAAAGTTTTCTGAGTAGGCCATATCGCCATGTCATGTCGTAGGCTTTTTCTATATCTAAAAATACTGAAATCAAAAAATCTTTTTTTGGCAATTGCCTCTTGAATATGACTGTCCAGCTTTACTAGTTGATCGATAGTTTGGCGTCCCTTTCGGAAACCGCACTGCTCGTCAACTAGTAAATTACTGGAATTTAAAAAATGCAATAGCCTACTGTTAACAATTCGTTCCATGACCTTGCATAAGCAACTTGTCAACGCAATTGAGCGGTAGGAGATGGCAAATCTGGGATTACCCCATCCTTTCAATATGGGAATGATGTGGGCAAAGTGTCATCATGATTAAGATGCTTCATCATCTCATATCGAATCTCATCGGGGCCTGGGGATGTTCCTCTACAGGCTTCTAGGGCTCGGACAAGCTCATCCATTGTAAGATCTTGGTTGTAATCAAAGTCATCTCCTGTGGCAAAGTGAATTGGTTGCAGCTCAGCCGCTTCCTTGATGGGCAGGAATGCGTGATGATAGTTTGCTGAGCTGCTTGTATGAGAGAACTGCCTGGCGAGTGCATTAGCAATGTCTCTAGGTGAATCGATGTTATTTCCCTCTTCAATGATATTATTGATTTTGAAAGATGTTTTTTTTTTCTTATTGATTTTATTGATTGTGGACCAAACCTCTGATATTTTAGTATTGCTATTTATTGTAGAGACAAAGCTCCGCCAGGAGTCTCTTTTTGCTTATCTCTTATACTCTACGAGCCCTAGCTCTTGCTTGTTTGTAATTGCAAAAGTTCTCATTAGTGATGTTATTTTGGAAAAGCCTGTAGGCCTTATTGCGTCGACACAGCGCCCTGCGGCAATCTGGTGTCCACCATGGAACTCTATGCTTAACGCTATCTGTCGAAGTTTTAGGAATGGATAGCAAAGCTGCTTCTATAATTGAATTCTGAACATTGTTTACTTTATCATCAATGGTTTCTCCAACAAGTTCGAGCTTGACGCTCCTTGTGAAGGCGACCCAGTTTGCTTTGTTTACGTTAAATTTAGGCGCTGAAGGCGTTCTCACTGTGTCGCATGAATATTTAATCAAAATAGGAAGATGATCGCTTCCCAACGAGTCGTCAATGGTGTGCCACAGGCACTTGGCTGCTACTGATGATGAAACCAGTGATATGTCTATAAAGCTCAAATTCCCGGTATTATCGTCCACCCGCGTGGGACTACCATCATTCAGAAGGACTAAATCAGACTCGTTAATCAGCTTAACTACTTGCTCACCTCTACCATCCACCCGTAGGGAACCCTATAACGTATGATGAGCATTAAAGTCACCTAAAATTACTTTATTTTGTGGCAGACGTTCCTGAAGAGCAAAAAGCTCATCATAGATTATCACTTTATCAGGCGGACAATAAACTGAACATATAGCCAGATACGTGCCATTAATTTTTACTTTGCATGCGACAAACTCCAAAGTAGAATCAATAGTCACTTCTGTAAAAGGGAGGTTTTGGTGGATGTACATGGCGACTCCGCCTCCACCCCTACCCTCACGATCCTTCCGACATAAATGGTAGTTCCTGAGCGATACGACCTCGTCAGCGACGAGGTTTGTTAAATGAGTTTCTTGGAGAACTATAATATCGGGAGCATAGGACGAGGCTAGTAATTTAAGGTCATTTACTTTAGATCTAACACTTCGACAGTTCCATTGTATAATGGTTGACGCGATGATTACGTTTTATGGGGTTTGGAAGTGCCTTGTCCACCTGTTTTTATTTTCTTTTTATGGGAGGGAGGCGCCTCCTCTCCCTCGCTTCCCGGGGACCTCTCACGGGATGGTTTGGAGACAGAAGCCTCCATGTCCTGCACCTCCTGGCGAGGGAGACGACTGACAGACTGCGACCTGCTTCTCTCTCGAGAAACCGATCGCGAGCCAGACGAAGTCCTCACAGGAGTAGCCCGGACGGGGAGGTGCGCTCCGGACTGTGATTCGGTATCATCCTCCTTATGTTGTTTAGGCTGGGTTGATGCAGCCATTTGATCGACCAATTTTGTCAGTTGATAAACTTTAATATTTAAATCTTTAACGGTTTGTTTGAGTTCGGCAATTTCCTTATCCTTAGCTGCAAGCTGTTGACTGACATCACTTGTCTAGGGGTGTTGCTAGTTACCGCTGCAGCATAGGAAGTATCGGGTTTGTGTGTCAAACTTTCCACTTTCCTCTTAGCTTCAGTATAACTAACTTCATGCTTTCTCATATATGCTAATGTCTCAGTCTCCTTCTTCAGGATGCTGCACTCGGCAGATCCTGAATGATGGGGACCTCCACAGTTAGCACATTTGGAAATCTGGCTAGTACATGTGATGGTGTCATGAGCTTCAGCACATTTACGGCAAGTGAATTTAGATGAATCTTTGTCAATACATCTTAATAAGGTGTGTCCGAATTTTTGGCATCTATTACAATGCATTGGCTTTTGGACATAAGGTCTTACTTGAACACGTTCATAACCGACATTGACATATTCAGGGATTTTATTCAAGGCAAAAGTCAAAAAACACAGTTTTCGTTCGCACATTCCCGTCCTTCTTGGTCATACAATGAACGTCCACTACGTCTTGGTCCTCCATGCTCTCAAGAATTTCACTTTCATCCATCGTCCTCAAATCCCTGTGAAAGATTACTCCCTTACAGGTATTTGGGCCAATAGGGATAGTTACTTTAACTCGAAGATCATGAATTTGCGTCAGCTTAAGGAAATCCTTAATCTGGGAGTTGTATTGTACTTTACAAAACATCTCGAAATTTTTTGACAAAATCAAAGTCGCCGTCCACTTGACCATCAAGGACCTTTTTGATGATAAAGGGGTTCACGTTCAAAAGCGACTGATTTTCATTCACGCATTTTACATTCGCGAACCTTGCATTCTGGGTGGGGATTTTGAAAGTTGGTCGTCTCGTCTTGTCATTAGTGGGGGTACCATTGTTCGTAGTCAGAGAGTGGTCATGAGTCGCCCCTTCTCCTTTAGGAGGAGAAGGGGTAGCCGGGGAGTCATTCATTCTGGGTATCGGACCAGGTCCGACCCCTCTGCTCAAAGTCGTAGTCCTGAAGGGACAAAAACCTCTTAACTGTTGTTATCAACCTAACTGCAATAGCTAAGAGAGTAAGGCAGTTTTTCGTCCTCTACCCCCCCAGTGGAAGCCTGGTTGCGTTCTCCAGTACCACAGAGGGATCGAGTTATGTGTGGGACACTTCCTTACCGCCGAACTT
>NC_061857.1:4961948-4969448 GCF_019202785.1 Penaeus chinensis
CGAGCCGCCAGGCAGGGGCCCGGCCCATCTCTAGTTCCTCACGACAGTTTTGATCGATTTGCCCAAGCCACGACCTTCTCGGTCGTCCCACAGGCCTCCTCCACCCAGGGTTGTCTCGGACAGAGACAACCTGATGGGCAGGATCATCCTGTGGGAGTCGAGCCAAGTGGCCATATAGCCTGAGTTGGCGATCACGGATTGTGCAAGTAACAGGTCCTGTACCGGTCTCACGGTGCAGCCGTTGGTTGGACACATGGTCCCGCCAACTGTACCCCATGATCCGGCGCAAGGATCTGTTACAAAAGGCATCAAGACGAGATTCCAGAGCACAAGATAGTGTCCAAGTTTCACTACCATAGAGTAAAACTGGCAGTATCAGGGCCTTGAAAACACGTAACTTGGTCCTTCTGCACAGGTACCGACATCTCCAAATACTCTTGTCGAGAGATTTCATGACCCCTGCTGCCAGGCCAATCCGTCTACTGACTTCTTGGTCTGACAGCCCAGAGTCGTGAAATGCACTACCGAGGTATATAAAGCTCTTTGTGACTTCGATGTTTTCCCCGCAAGCATGTATCGACTGTACAGGGTCTCCTAGCAGGCCCCCAAAATCCTGGATCTTGGTCTTGGTCCAGGAGACCTCTAGCCCCAGGGGCTTCGCTTCATTGCTAAATGCATCAAGAGCCGCTACAAGGGTTTCCAGAGATTCAGAGAGTACGGCAACATCATCGGCAAAGTCAAGGTCTGTAACCTTGATATTGCCCAGAGTTGCTCCACAGTGACTTTGGACAGTAGCTCTACCCAGTATCCAATCCATGCAAGTGTTGAAAAGTGTTGGTGCAAGAACACAGCCTTGCCTCACCCCTGAACTAACAGGGAAGAAGCTCGACAGGCCCCCACCACACTTTACAGCACTTTCAGTGCCTGTATACAGGTTTGCTATTAGTCCAATAATCCTTATTGGAATTCCTCTTAGTCTCAGGATCTCCCAGAGAGATTCGCGATGCACCGTGTCAAACGCCTTCTTGAGATCGATGTAGGCTGCGAGCAGCCCACGTCCGAACTCACGACGGCGTTCTATAATGATTCGAAGCGCCAGGATGCGGTCTATTGTGGACTTACCAGGAGTGAAACCAGATTGCTCCGGTCTTTGGTGCCTCAACAGGTGGTCCCTGATACGTCTCAGTAAGATGTGTGCGAGTACCTTGCCTGGTACACTGAGTAGTGTAATGCCTCGGTGATTGCTGCAGTCCCACCGATCCCCTTTCCCCTTCCAGAGAGGGATGACCACACCCCTCAGCAGGTCAGGGGGAAAGGTACCAGTCTGCCAGATGGCAGACAGGACTGCATGCAAGCCCCTTGCCATAGGTTCTCCACCAGCCTTTAACAATTCGGCTGGGATGCCACAGACACCTGCTGCTTTACCACTCTTCAGCTTGGAGATCGCCCCCCTAATTTCGGTCAGGGAGGGTGGATCCTCGCTGATGGGTGGATCTGGCAGAGGAGTCTCAACATTACCCGCATCCATGTTAACTGTTGGTGGATCAACCTTATACAACTGCTCAAAATACTCAGCCCAACGCACACGCACCTCATCAGGATCTGAGATTATCTGGCCACTTGCTGAGCGGACTGCAGCCGTCTGTGAGGGGGGCTTGGAGTTCAGCTTTCTCAGAGCTTGGTAGGCAGGACGAAGGTCATTTACAAGGAAATGGCTTTCGACCTCCTCTGCAAGACTACTGATAAACTGTTCCTTATCCCTTCTCAACAGTGACCTAGTCCTGCGCACCAGAGAGCGGTGCAAAGTGCGATCCCCTGACAGTCGAGCCGCACGACAAGCATCTGTGGCTTCCAGCGTCTCCTGCGAGATGGAATTCTGTCTTGTTCTTGGGCGTTCACCAATGGATTCCTGAGCTGCATCAAGCGTTTCACGCTTGAAGGTATCCCACATAAGAACAGGGTCTGTCTGGCCCTCGAGTGCTGTGAGACGACCAGAGATAGCCTCGGCAAACCCCCGGGTACACTCGTCCTCCCTCAATCTGTCCAAATTAAACACCCTAGGGTGTTCATTTGGGCGGCGGGGGGTTTTAAAGTGGACCCGGAGAGTAGCCACCACTATTCTATGGTCAGTTCCACAGAACTCAGCGCTTCGATATACCCTGCAGTTCTGGAGGATCCTCCATCGAGTGCTAACGAGGATGTGGTCGATCTCCTTGGCCACTCTTCCTGTATCGCTGTACCAAGTCCAGCGATGCGGGACAGAACGCTGATACCAGGAGCCAGAAATCCTCAATTTCTGGGACCTAGCAAAGTCACGGAAAAGGAGGCTATTCTCACTGCCAGCATCAGCTCCTGAGCCATGAGGACCGACAGACATCTCGTAGCCAGCTCGATCACAGCCGGATACCGCATTGAAGTCGCCCAGCACAATACGAATATCTCGCCGAGGACATCTGTCTGCCACAGATGCAAGTTTGGCGTAAAACATCTCTTTCACCTCAAGTTTATATACATCCGTAGGAGCGTATACAGCAACAAGAGACATGAAGCCAAATGAAAGCTTCAGTCTCAATACCATGATACGCTCATCGACTGGAGTGACCTCAACTACCAAGGGTTGAAGTCTGCTGGAGATGGCTATGGCTACTCCCTGGAGATGGTGGCCATCGCTGCGGCCCGACCAGTAGTAGGTGTAGCCACCCTCACTAATCGTGCCACTGCCAGGTCTTCTCACCTCCGAGAGAGCAGCCACCTCAACTCTCAGCTGTTTCAATTCCCTCGATAGTAGTGGTAACCGATCGTCCTGTCGCAGGGAACGGATGTTCCAAGCCCCCACCCTGACAGTCCGCCTGAGGTCTAACCTCGGGCAGTCACTCCGGGTGGGCGCCACCTCTGCCACCCCTACCGACGCCGCCCCATGTAGAGGAGGTTGGCTGGCTGCAGGCCCCATAATCCACCTGCAGGGCTCCCTAGGGCTTTCCCCCACAAGCATCACGCCAGGCTGGCGGCCGCTGGGACCCAGCTGGGACTGGGGGTAACCCCCCCTCCCCACCCGAGTCCCAGCGGTCGCCAACCCAGAGGGACCCACAGCCCGCCGTACTTGCTGGGTAGGAGGGACTTTAGCCCTCCCCCCAGCGTCAACTTCTACATTAGACGTTGCCAGTGGTTATCTCGGGGGGGCCGACTGGCAAGGCCTGCCTCCCCATAGCCGCCCATTAACCCCAGGGGGCGCAGGGGACAGGAGTTAGTACGAAGCCAGGGCGTATCCACAGATCCCAAACCAAAAAAAGAATAAATAAATAAAAGGATCCAGGTAAATGAAAAAAAACATGTAATTAGCAGTAGCATTTATTGATACAATATACTTCCAAACTTCTATCCATTAGTTTGAAACAGTCATGTAAAACATCACTTAACAATAATGATCCCTTAGAGAATATGAACAATTAAACATGCACACGTGGACATATCCCCAAATATATACAAAAAGCATTTTTCCTTCCCCCTCCCCCCAATAAAGATACAAAATGAAGGAAAATCATCTTCAATAAATATGTGATGTGGAATTCACTCGCAGAATAAATATTTCTGGTTGGTGGAGAGAGGGAAGGAAGTGGGGGGGCAATATATGAGGTGGAGGAGGGTATAGGATGAGAAGGGGTGAAGGGGTGAAGGAGAAGGAGAAGGAGGAGGAGAGGAGGAGGAGGAGGAGGAGGAGGAGGAGGAGGAGGAGAAGGAGAAGGAGAGGAGAAGGAGAAGGAGAAGGAGAAGGAGAAGGAGAAGGAGAAGGAGAAGGAGAAGGAGAGGAGAAGGAGAAGGAGAAGGAGAAGGAGAAGGAGAAGGAGAAGGAGAAGGAGAAGGAGAAGGAGAAGGAGAAGGAGAAGGAGAAGGAGAAGGAGAAGGAGAAGGAGAAGGAGAAGGAGAAGGAGAAGGAGAAGGAGAAGGAGAAGGAGAAGGAGAAGGAGAAGGAGAAGGAGAAGGAGAAGGAGAAGGAGAAGGAGAAGGAGAGAGAGAGAGAGAGAGAGAGAGAGAGAGAGAGAGAGAGAGAGAGAGAGAGAGAGAGAGAGAGAGAGAGAGAGAGAGAGAGAGAAAGAGGAGAGGTGAAGGTGGAGAGAAGTGAAGGGGGGGTGAAGAGGGGGGGAGAGGAAGAAGAAGATACAAAGAACAAGCAGATGCATAAAAAAAGAAATAGAGGGAAAAAAAATATTACAATAAATTATCATATCCTTTACATACTGAGTTGGCACACCTTAATACACCATTATCTTAATGGTACACAAAGTTTCATCAGCAAGTCATACGAAAGTTCACTTGTGCAAAAGACAATTGTTATCCAGAACAAGAACTTGCAAAACATTCCTTCTTGTTTGAAAACTAGTAAAGACAGTATATAAGTACCCTCTTCATTATATTGAACATACACTGAGCAAATGAATTTTTTCAAAACATCATATGTCAGACACATGAATGACAGCATACATGTCATATCACAGATATTGTAGTTATAAATACATATATAAAACAGACCAGATCAAAAGAAAAAAAACTACATTTCTTGCTACTTTGTGGTGGACACATCAACAAAGCCGAAAAAAAAAAAAAAAAAAAAAAAGGAGGGGGGAAAAAATAATTATAATAATGATTTTATGTTCTACTTCCACTCATTTTATTTCTTAAAAAGTGGAAGTCCCTAAAATATCACTGATTCTCACCATAACAATTACCTCAAAAACTCTCACTCACTTACTTTCTTCCATAAAGTGGATACAAATGGAAACAATTAGACTGATATAACTGGCAGAAATAGGAAACACTAATAATGCAATATATCTGCAACCCATGTCACATAAAAAAAAAAGGAACTATTAACATATGTTGCCCATCAACCTTTTAAATAAAACACATATAACTTCTATATTCATGAAACAGAAAATGAAGATAGCAAAATTTTATAGAATTCAAATATCTGCTGTAGTTTAACGAGAACAAATTAAAAGATCTATCCTCATCACTAGATTCCTAAACATCACTTTTCCTATAGTCAAGAGATCCTACATTACTCGATTCCCCACCCGCTGTGTAAAACAAGAGAAGAGTGAAAGTGGGATAAGTTTGAGTAGTGGTTAATGAAAAAAAAAAAAAAAAAAAAAAAAAAAAAAAAAAAAAAAAAAAAAAAAAAAAAAAAAAAAAAAAAAAGCTATCATGACATTTGGCACTAAAACAAACTGGCTATCTATTGCATTACCAAACTATTCACTGTAAAAATGACCCATATAACAAGTCCCAGCAATATTTGGGACACCAAAGGATGTTATTTTTTCCTTAAATGGTATAATGGAATGACAAATTACTCTCAATTACTTTGATTCCTCTATAAAACTGAGAGATTCTATAAGAAAAAAATACAGCTTGTTCATTATTTTCATAATTATGCTGAAAAAAAAGATGATGCTGGCAAACATAATAATAATAACAATTTGTTTTTCTATGACATAAGAAATATTCATACTTAGAGAAAAAAAATACAAAATAATTTAAATAAAAACTAGATATTTGTTTATCTTTTTGCCTGTTTAATTTTATGATCACTGCAATTTCTAAGCTAATTGTAAACAAAGGAAATATCCATAAAGCATATTCTTAAATAAAGTAAAACACTTTAATTACATGGGAGTACATACAGAACTCAAAATACATGACTAACAATCTCTCTAATCAGACATTATTTACAAGTGTGTCACTGTAATGCCCAAAAACTGAATAAAGTTTTTCTTTCTTTAAAACTTACATATGCACATGTATATTTCTTCATAATACACAAACACCACGAAATGAGAGGGAAAATAAAATAAAAATAAGACATACATGAGGAAGGTTCTGTATTCTGTATCTTTCTCAGATTCCAAAAGGGGGAAATACATACTTACAAAATCTCAATAAATTATTTTTCTGAAAAATGTCTTTCTGTAATTATGAAGAGTATTCAAATACCATGGCACTGCACTTGTTTTAGCTTTGTTTTGAAAGACGTTCTACAAATACCAAATATATGGAAAATCTTGGAGTTATAACAAAAGCTAGAATGTATATCAGCATATCAATATTTTTCAAACTGTGAATTACAAAAAAAGGAAAGCATTTCTTTCATACCTAAAATAATTTTTGTATGTAGCTGAAGACCAGGTCAGTCTTTTTTTTTTATAATTCAAGAATAACGACAAAGAAACCATTTTGTTGAGTTCTTTCATACCTTAAATAATATGGTTATCTATCAGTGAAGTACACGTCTGTCTTTCATAATCCAACCCTCAAAAAGTTACAGAATATAAGCATAATGTAGAAAATAGGCCTATCATAGTTTGTAAAAGGAGGTAGCAAGCTCTTCAGTGAAGTTCTATTTCTAAAACCAGTATAATATTTTACCATACATAATAAAAAAAAAAAAAAAAAGTATAAACAAATTATAAATAACATAATAACAATAATAAAAATAATAATAATTACATTGATAATAATAATAACAATAATAATAATAATAATAATAATAATAATAATAATAATAACAATAATAACAATAATAATAATAATAATAATAATAATAATAATGATGGATGTTTGATGATGATGATTGATAGATAATGGATGATTATTGATGATTGATGGATGATGGATGATTATTGATGATTGATGGATGATGGATGATGGATGATGATGATGATGATGGATGATGATGATGATGATGATGATGATGATGATGATGATGATGATGATGATGATGATGATGATGATGATGATGATGATGATGGATAATGATGGATGATGATGGATGATGATGGATGATGATGACAGAAAAAAAAAAAAATAATAATCAAGATCATGATAATTATAATAAATTACATCAATTCCAGTTACTCAACATCCACCCTTACATGCATCCACAGCCGTGAAGACAAATCCCATCCAAGAGTGTTCCAGATAATCCACAACTGTCTGCCAGTATTTCCAGATCTCTACACAAACACACACAAACACACACAAACACACACACACACACACACACACACACACACACACACACACACACACACACACACACACACACACACACACACACACACACACACACACACACACACACACACACACACACACAAAAAAAAATCAGTGCTATCTCGTATCGCAGTGCAAGAGGCATGGATGAAAGGATGACGCTGATGCATGGCCAGATCTGCCCCACGGTAAAGGCTTGCACTCCGACCACTCGTTCCGATGATAATCATAAACTTCCACTGATGACAGGAACTGGCTGCCATCATAGCCACCTGAGGATATTAAAAATAAATAAATTGCTTGATATCAAAATTGCAAGACACATTGAGTGGAATAATCTCATTTTTCTTAAAAGTTATTTGAATTTCACTTAAGAAGCCTATCTGCTACTCTATAACAATTTACAAATATAAGATTACCATAAACATAAGTTAAGCACTCAAGAGTCCT
>NC_061857.1:4974448-4976948 GCF_019202785.1 Penaeus chinensis
AAGTCACCTGTAACACACAGGTATACTACAGGTTAGTTTCAAGAAGGGCAATAAACTAAAGAAAATTAGATATTATTAGATAAAACATATTATCTAACCTAATCCAACTCAAAGGGAAAAGCCAACCTGACACTAATATTTGGACAAATCAAGTAAACAATTAAAAAAAAATAAAAAAATAAAAAAGGGGGGGATAAGGGAGATACCTAAAAACTACATAACTTTCCATACTACTAAAAGGGGAAAAAAAATATCTAACATCGGTAAAAACGACAGAGAAGACAAAAAACAAAGAAACAATCAAGGGTAGAAGACACACTAGCTTCACACATCAATGAGAGATATTATAAGCCCATACCTGACAGCCTGCAGGATCTGCTCCATTTTTGGTTGCCGTGTCTCTTCATCATGCCTCACCCACTTCAGCACCTGCGTTATATACATCCTTCTCATCAGGTACATTCAATTCATCCCTTTGAATTAGGTGAACTAATTCACAGTCTGATAACTGCAAAAATTCATCTTCCATGGATACCTGTAAACAATGGAAAACAGTTACAAAATGCTTCAACAACAATTTCTGCATCTGTAGATGCCGCAACTATGGTTTACCAAATCATTTTTGAATGAGTCTTAAATAACTTATGGCACTAATATCCCACTCTTGCTGAATGTACATGAAAGAAATGGAGCACTTGCAGATGAGTAACTTAAAACCAGAGGTTAACTTGTATTTCAAATATAAAATATGAAGCTTTACCACTTAGGGTGAACTCGCAAAACTTCCTGCCTAACACTCGTTGTACACCACTTCTCATAACTCTTCGCAGCCCACCACAAATACTTCCTACTGAAACTCATGTTTGATATGTCTATTTAACACACAGATTATAAAAATATCAAAACCTTAACCCCTTGCCGACGGATACGACGGGTAGACACGTGCTTTGCCCACTGTTAGTACTTGTTTGATTGTTTATACACATAGATGGCTATACTTGTACTAAGTCACCAATGAGCCAGTTAGGAGTACTGCCCGTCTCGCCCGTTCACCCTTTTCTTTGATTTACGAAATATTTTACATTATCTTATTTTGCTGTTACTAATATTAAAAAACATTATAATAATTATAATGTTTATAATAAAAATAACACCATCGATATCCATAGCACTAGTAAAAAACACGTTTTTCCCGCCAATTCAAATCACGTATGGTCACAAGGTCTGTTAATTGACTCCTTTGTGGCTAAGCACTAGCAGAGCCATCTATGAGCAGACATTTCACAAAAAATATAGAAAATGGGCACAGCATTTTCCCCATTTTTTGTTCATTTTCCCCGACGGCATTGGGTTAACTTATAGATAAATTCATTGTTTAGGCTGGTTTACTATCTCCATGAATTCCCTTGTAACTAAATTGTTTATGAAGAAAAGTGCCTTAGAAGTGTTTATGAGACCATAGTTTTTTTGTTTTGTTTTTTTCTTTCCATACAAAAGGGCAGGGGAAATGGAGCTTCTTTATTTTTCAAAACTTGTATTCCGTGAATACAGTCCTAAACCTAAAGTACACATAAGAATATATGGGCTCAATTATGTGCCAGAATATACAGTATACTGAATAAATTTATAAAACAAATTGTCTACCACCATTGATTGTAAAGAAAACTTGAAAAAAAGATAAGTTAACCAAATGTTGCCGGGAATTTTTTTTTTTTTTTTTTTTTTGTGAAATGTCTCTGCAAGTGTTTAGCCACAAAGGAGTCAATTAGTAGATCTTGTGACTTTACCTGATTTTACCTTTTCTTGAATTGGCATGAAAAACTTTTTTCTACTAATGCTATAAATATCGATGATGTTATTTCTAGTGTAAACATTATAATTACTATAATGTTATAGACATTAGTAACAGCAAAATAAGATAAAATAAAATATTTTGAAAATCAAGGAAAAGGGTAATAGGTGATACATTCATGCCATCTATGTATAAAAATAATTAATAAAGTAAATTCCCAGTGGGCATGGCACGCCTGTCAGATTTGGGTTAATCACACTTTCATTAGACAAATTTGTGTCAGCCAAGAGGTGTTGTAGCTGATCCTTCACCGACAAACTAGATCAAGTATGACTGTTGCCAGTTCTCAGGGCTTAAAACTGAGGGGTTTGAACTTTGCAGAAATACAATAAAGCAATAAAATAAATAGCAAAAATATGATAGGAACATGGACTATCCTTTAGTTAGTTAAAAAAAGAAAAAAAAAAAATATATATATACTACAAATCCCTAAAAATGACATTGGAATCTTTTGAAAGGCTTTCATATCTTCAAAAACAATCATGCTTCATCATCCTGGATGTTCTCAGCATGACTAGACGTATCTTAGGCTAAATGGCCATGAGATGCATCAATGCAACCTAGCTGTCTCGATCTGTCCCTTATATATCTATATAATATATATATATATATATATATATATATATATATATATATATATATATATAT
>NC_061857.1:4996948-5004400 GCF_019202785.1 Penaeus chinensis
CATTATTAAACAAAGTCACAAGCAACAGCAGGAAACAGATTTTACGCTGTTTTACTTAGAAGAGGTTTGCAACCAGTCTATCTCCTCATCAACAATTTGCAACCTCTTCGTCTCCCCACTTCTTGCTCACCGTCTGGACCCTTGAGTGAACGCAAATTGCCCAAGGTTTCTTTGACTCGCCTCGCTTTCCCCCTTCCCTCTATCCCCTTCCCTCTTCCTCCTACCCCCTCTCTGCTTCTTATCCTTACTCATTCTTACTTGTGGATATTATGCATTCATTGCTTCATTTATTTTCTCTCTCTCTCTCTCTCTCTCTCTCTCTCTCTCTCTCTCTCTCTCTCTCTCTCTCTCTCTCTCTCTCTCTCTCTCTCTTGCTCTCTCTATTTCGTTAACTCACTTCCTCTTTCTTCTGTTTCTGTCAGGTTGTTTATGTCTGTCTGTCTGTCTGTCTGTCTGTCTGTCTGTCTGTCTGTCTGTCTGTCTGTCTGTCTGTCTGTCTGTCTGTCTGTTGTTTGTCTGTTGTCTGTCTATCTGCCTGTCTATCTGCCTGTCTATCTGCCTGCCTGCCTGCCTGCCTGCCTGCTTGCCTGCCTGCCTGCCTGCCTGCCTGCCTGCCTGCCTGCCTGCCTGCCTGCCTGCCTGCCTGCCTGCCTGCCCGCCTGTTTGTCTGACCCCTGTCTCCCCTTCTCCCTCCCCCTCCCCTTTCTCCTTCTTCTCTCTCCCCCTCCCCCTCTCCCTCTTCCTCTACTTTTCCCTCTCCCTATCTCTCTTCCTCTTCCTTCTCCTCCTCGTCCTTCTCTCTCTCTTCCTCTCCCCCTTATTCTCACTCTCTCTCCCTCTCCCTTCCTCTCCCTCTCCAGCCGTTCCTTCAAAAGATTGATTGCTTGAGGGTAGTGGATATGATCTCCGTGCTTCCTTCTCTGATTCCAGTTCTTTCTTGCCTTAAGACAAAATACACAGATACATTTCTTGAGTGGCATTCCCCTCTGAGGCTAAATGTAACCGGAGTGATCTTGAATTCAAGCACAGAAAAAAATGGCTTTGAAGTATACACAAAAGCATTGCCTTGCTGCTTCTGGTTAAGAAAAGGAAGGAAAAACAACAACTACTAGAAAGTTTTATGGAGGATAAAACTGGTTCTACAAAGGAAGGCAACACAGGTGTTTGCGACATGTACTGAGTAAGAAATATTGTGTGTTTTCTTTCCTGGCCATCCGTATGCCTTTTCTGACATGTTGGCGTCAAGGTTTTTCGTCTGGTATCGCCAAACCCGCTGTGTTTATGTCGTAAACCCTAATACGGACTGGGGGTAAATAAGGTTAAGCAACGGGGTATAAGGGTGAATTATCGTGCCATCTCTCTCCCACTCACTGTCTATCTGCGTCTGACCCTGCGTCTGCCTATTTCTCCCATCCTCCCTCTCCTGTTCTCTCTTGAGTTACATCTACCTCTCTTCCTCCTTTCCTTTCTTCCTCCCTTCTTCCTTCCTCCCTTTCTTTCTTTCTTATTCTTCCTTATTCCTTCCTTCGTCTCTCCTTCCCTCTCTCTCTCTCCCTCCGTCCGTCCGTCCATCCCTCCCTCCCTTCCTTCTTTTCTCATTCCTTCTTCCTCCCTCCCTCCCCCCCACTCTCCCTCCCAACCATAAGGAGATGGGTATGAGATAGGGTGAAGGGAGACGACAGTGTGTTGGGAAAGTCATTGCAACAACACCATCCCCTTCGTTGAAGACTTCCTCTGTCATCATCATCATCATCATCACCTTCACCATCACCCTTCCGAACAGTCATCATTTGCAAGGCGAAAATAACACATTCATCTTTCGAAACCTCGCATGAACTCTCAATTTACCTTTTTCTTTAGCATACAACAAGAAAAAAACGCAGCCACTTCCCACTGCGTATCAAAAGATAATAACAAACAGAGAGAGAAGATAGAAGATACGATAATAAACATAAGAAGATAAAAGTGTAACGAAAAATAAACCGATAGATTACGAAGACACACATAAGCTGGGACTGACATTTCTTTAAACATTGCTCGGGACTGAATATATAGTCCTTTACGCACAAATGCAAATAATATACGTCTGCGTGTGTGTGTGTGTAAGTGTGTATGTGTGTGCGTGTGCGTGTGTGTGTGTGGGAGCGAGAGAGAAAGAGAAAGAGAGAGAGAGAGAGAGAGCAAGAGAGAGAGAGAGAGAGAGAGACTGTGTGTGTGTGTGTGTGTGTGTGTGTGTGTGTGTGTGTGTGTGTGTGTGTGTGTGTGTGTGTGTGTGTGTAAGTGTGTATGTGTGTGTGTGTGTGTGTGTGTGTGTGTGTGTGTGTGTGTGTGTGTGTGTGTGTGTGTGTGTGTGTGTGAGAGAGAGAGAGAGAGAGAGAGAGAGAAAGAGAGAAAGAGAGAGAGAGAGAGAGAGAGAGTTTATTTGTGGAATAATTTACAAGTCCTACTAAATGCCAGGGGAAGATGCCACCTAAACAGAATAAATTTCTATTGATTTAATAAGACCACCAGTTAAAAAAAAAAATACATATATATAAAGACCATAGGCGATTTATCAATTCATTAGTTCCTATTTCCACAAAGTTATACTGCAGTGGAGTGTAAAAACATTCCGTAAAAATTGAAGTTCTGAAGTTGTTGCAGCTTCATGAACACCAGCCAGGAAATGAAAACAAATTTTCCCTTAATTTGCTTCTGTTTGAGTATTCCTGTCGGACATTTTTTTTAGGAGAAAATGGGATGCAGTTCTGGGAATAAACTGGCTGTTTATTCTGCTCGCTCTCTCTATCTCTATCTCTATCTCTGTCTCTATCTCTATCTTTCTCTCTCTCTCTCTCTCTCTCTTCTCTCTCTCTCTCTCTCTCTCTCTCTCTCTCTCTCTCTCTCTCTCTCTCTCTCTCTCTCTCTCTCTCTCTCTCTCTCTCTCTCTCTCGCTCGCTCGCACTTTCTCTCTCTCTCGCACTCTCTCTCTCTCTCGCACTCTCTCTCTCTCTCTCTCTCTCTCTCTCTCTCTCTCTCTCTCTCTCTCTCTCTCTCTCTCTCTCTCTCTCTCGCACTCTCTCTCTCTCTCTCTGCACTCTCTCTCTCTCTCTTGCACTCTCTCTCTCTCTCTCTCTCTCTCTCCTCTCTCTCTCTCTCTCTCTCTCCTCTCTCTCTCTCTCTCTCTCTCTCTCTCTCTCTCTCTCTCTCTCTCTCTCTCTCGCACTCTCTCTCTCTCTCTCTCTCTCTCTCTCTCTCTCTCTCTCTCTCTCTCTCTCTCTCTCTCTCTCTCTCTCTCTCTCTCTCTCTCTCTCTCTCTCTCTCGCACTCTCTCTCTCTCTCGCACTCTCTCTCTCTCTCTTTCTTTCTCTCTCGCACTCTCTCTCTCTCTCTCTCTCTCTCTCTCTCTCTCTCTCTCTCTCTCTCTCTCTCTCTCTCTCTCTCTCTCTCTCTCTCTCTCTCTCTCTCTCTCGCACTCTCTCTCTCTCGCACTCTCTCTCTCTCGCACTCTCTCTCTCTCGCACTCTCTCTCTCTCGCACTCTCTCTTCATATTGGCAAGCTAGAATCCCCTGAATGCGACGGCTAAAATGAGACAACTCATCATACGGGGGGAGGGGGGTCGGTTTTACGTCGTTATAAAGCTGTGGTTCAGAATGTCGTTGTTCCTGAGTTTGAGATTGGTCGCTCTGCTTTTTCTTCCGACACGTGGTGAATCCCGCACGTGTGGGTTTCTTGGTTGTACTATTATGGCTATTTGTTTTGTAATATTTTCCCTTTCTCTTTCTCTTTCTCTCTCTCTCTCTCTCTCTCTCTCTCTCTCTCTCTCTCTCTCTCTCTCTCTCTCTCTCTCTCTCTCTCTCTCTCTCGCTCTCTCTCTCTCCTTCCATCTTCCCCTCCTTTTTCTTTTTTCTTCTCCCCTACTACATTCCCTTCTCCCTCTTCCCCCCTTATCACCAAAAAAAATACATGTGGTTACCGGTAGTTAATCATAGTTTACCCTTAAAAACGTGCATATTCATTTTCAAAATATATATAACAACAGTGTAAATTCCTTGTACCATTCCCGCCCCGTCATCAGATGGATCCGACACAGATGACTTTCATTTTCGCTCGACTTTTAGAATGAAGTTTCTCGATTGTTCTGAACTTTTTTGTATCGCTTAATTAGTTTTTTTCCCCTTACAGTTTATCGTCTTAGTTTCTGTTCGAGAAGTTCTTATCGGGAATGACATGAACTTTCGAGAGAGATATGTGAAAAAAACACATTGATAAGGGAGACTTAAGCATCACTGTAAATGTTATCATGTAACATCCATCATGAAATATGTTAACACTTTTTTTCTCGAACACCTTAGAGTAATTCCCTTTTGTTTTCTCTTGATTTATGTGTCTTAATGTTCATAATTTGCTACGGTATTACACGGGCATTCAATCAAGGATGAATCATTACCAGTCTCGGTGTGGTATCGCTATCTAAACCAAACTCAATGAAACATTAATTAACAGCAGACCATACATCATCAACTCCATCAAAGGAGATAAGCTGACTTATAACAAAGCCATTATCAAATAACAGGGACATGTGAATGGCAATAGGTTGAAACGAAATCATTCTTCTCACATTTATCGTACGTTTCCCGACATAGTTTCATGGTTCCAATATTTTATGATGAAGGATCGCCTTGTCAGTAACTACGGGCTCGTAAAAAACCCTTTCTCCGGTGATGCAACAGTTATAATTGAGGTTACTGGCCGTTAAAAAGTGCGTTTTCTGTACTGCGTTAACTTTTGTTCACGTAATATTTTTTTTTGATAGCATTATATTGGATCCTCTGGAACTCGTGAGAATGGATTGATGTTATATTTTGTATATTTTTCTTCGACACGTTTAGCAATTCAAACGGTTTATGCAAGACACAAATACCAACTGATCCGATTTTACGCCTGTATCCCACCAATATGTAAATGCGTCCACCCGAAACAAAACAAACTAAATTCCTTCTATTTCTACCTAATTAATCTCTTAATCTACACGTATCATTATCAAACAAAGTCACAAGCAACAGCAGGAAACAGATTTTACGCTGTTTTACTTAGAAGAGGTTTGCAACCAGTCTATCTCCTCATCAACAATTTGCAACCTCTTCGTCTCCCCACTTCTTGCTCACCGTCTGGACCCTTGAGTGAACGCAAATTGCCCAAGGTTTCTTTGACTCGCCTCGCCTTCCCCCTTCCCTCTATCCCCTTCCCCCTTCCCTCTATCCCCTTCCCTCTTCCTCCTACCCCCTCTCTGCTTCTTATCCTTACTCCTTCTTACTTGTGGATATTATGCATTCATTGCTTCATTTATTTTCTCTTTCTCTCTCTCTCTCTCTCTCTCTCTCTCTCTCTCTCTCTCTCTCTCTCTCTCTCTCTCTCTCTCTCTCTCTTGCTCTCTCTATTTCGTTAACTCACTTCCTCTTTCTTCTGTTTCTGTCAGGTTGTTTATGTCTGTCTGTCTGTCTGTCTGTCTGTCTGTCTGTCTGTCTGTCTGTCTGTCTGTCTGTCTGTCTGTTGTTTGTCTGTTGTCTGTCTATCTGCCTGTCTATCTGCCTGTCTATCTGCCTGCCTGCCTGCCTGCCTGCCTGCTTGCCTGCCTGCCTGCCTGCCTGCCTGCCTGCCTGCCTGCCTGCCTGCCTGCCTGCCTGCCTGCCTGCCTGCCTGCCCGCCTGTTTGTCTGACCCCTGTCTCCCCTTCTCCCTCCCCCTCCCCTTTCTCCTTCTTCTCTCTCCCCCTCCCCCTCTCCCTCTTCCTCTACTTTTCCTCTCCCTATCTCTCTTCCTCTTCCTTCTCCTCCTCGTCCTTCTCTCTCTCTTCCTCTCCCCCTTATTCTCACTCTCTCTCCCTCTCCCTTCCTCTCCCTCTCCAGCCGTTCCTTCAAAAGATTGATTGCTTGAGGGTAGTGGATATGATCTCCGTGCTTCCTTCTCTGATTCCAGTTCTTTCTTGCCTTAAGACAAAATACACAGATACATTTCTTGAGTGGCATTCCCCTCTGAGGCTAAATGTAACCGGAGTGATCTTGAATTCAAGCACAGAAAAAAATGGCTTTGAAGTATACACAAAAGCATTGCCTTGCTGCTTCTGGTTAAGAAAAGGAAGGAAAAACAACAACTACTAGAAAGTTTTATGGAGGATAAAACTGGTTCTACAAAGGAAGGCAACACAGGTGTTTGCGACATGTACTGAGTAAGAAATATTGTGTGTTTTCTTTCCTGGCCATCCGTATGCCTTTTCTGACATGTTGGCGTCAAGGTTTTTCGTCTGGTATCGCCAAACCCGCTGTGTTTATGTCGTAAACCCTAATACGGACTGGGGGTAAATAAGGTTAAGCAACGGGGTATAAGGGTGAATTATCGTGCCATCTCTCTCCCACTCACTGTCTATCTGCGTCTGACCCTGCGTCTGCCTATTTCTCCCATCCTCCCTCTCCTGTTCTCTCTTGAGTTACATCTACCTCTCTTCCTCCTTTCCTTTCTTCCTCCCTTCTTCCTTCCTCCCTTTCTTTCTTTCTTATTCTTCCTTATTCCTTCCTTCGTCTCTCCTTCCCTCTCTCTCTCTCCCTCCGTCCGTCCGTCCATCCCTCCCTCCCTTCCTTCTTTTCTCATTCCTTCTTCCTCCCTCCCTCCCCCCCACTCTCCCTCCCAACCATAAGGAGATGGGTATGAGATAGGGTGAAGGGAGACGACAGTGTGTTGGGAAAGTCATTGCAACAACACCATCCCCTTCGTTGAAGACTTCCTCTGTCATCATCATCATCATCATCACCTTCACCATCACCCTTCCGAACAGTCATCATTTGCAAGGCGAAAATAACACATTCATCTTTCGAAACCTCGCATGAACTCTCAATTTACCTTTTTCTTTAGCATACAACAAGAAAAAAACGCAGCCACTTCCCACTGCGTATCAAAAGATAATAACAAACAGAGAGAGAAGATAGAAGATACGATAATAAACATAAGAAGATAAAAGTGTAACGAAAAATAAACCGATAGATTACGAAGACACACATAAGCTGGGACTGACATTTCTTTAAACATTGCTCGGGACTGAATATATATCCTTTACGCACAAATGCAAAATAATATACGTCTGCGTGTGTTGTGTGTGTAAGGTGTATGTGTGTGCGTGTGCGTGTGTGTGTGTGGGAGCGAGAGAGAAAGAGAAAGAGAGAAAAAGAGAGAGAGAGCAAGAGAGAGAGAGAGAGAAGAGACTGTGTGTGTGTGTGTGTGTGTGTGTGTGTGTGTGTGTGTGTGTGTGTGTGTTGTTGTGTGTGTGTGTGTGTGTGTGGTAGTGGTGTGTGTTTTGTGTGTGTGTGTGTGTGGTGTGTGTGTGTGTGTGTGTGTGTGGTGTGTGTGGGGTGTGTGAGAGAGAAGAGAGAGAGAGAGAGAGAAAGAGAGAAAGAGAGAGAGAGAGAGAGAGAGAGAGTT
>NC_061857.1:5009500-5022000 GCF_019202785.1 Penaeus chinensis
AAAAGAGAGGGAAAGGAAGGCAGAGGAGAGGAATAATAGGAGAGACCGATAGATTACTTATGGAAAGAAAAAAACGAAAAGCAAGAAAAAGAGAGGGAAGGGAGGAGAAAGTAGGAGAAGAGAATAGAGGGGAGAAAAGAGCTGAACTAAGGGGATGAAGAGAAGGAAAGACACACACACACACACACACACATACACACACAGATAGATAGATAGAGAGAGAGAGAGAGGAGAGAGAGAGAGAGAGAGAGAGAGAGAGAGAGGGAGAGAGAGAGAGAGAGAGAGAGAGAGAGAGAGAGAGAGAGAGAGAGAGAGAGAGAGAGAGAGAGAGAGAGAGAGAGAGAGAGAGAGAGAGAGAGGGAGAGAGAGAGAGAGAGAGAGAGAGAGAGAGAGAGAGAGAGAGAGAGAGAGAGAGAGAGAGAGAGAGAGAGAGAGAGAGAGAGAGAGAGAGAGAGAGAGAACAGACATAATGAATTATAAATTATGAACTGAATTATTAAATATGTTATGTATAAACAAAATAACCAACCCACGTTAGTAAGATTCTTTAATAAAAAAAACATCAGTCTTAAAATCACTTAAATATTTCACCATTACTCACCAACTAACTATACGTGTAATATACAAGTTACGGACCAGATGTTCTGCAATATCCGTGCCACATTCTTTCGTTAGTTTCGAACAAAGCAAAAGTTTATTTTCTTGTCTAGTTAACACTGAATCGACACAGTTAACGAAGACATATGTAAGATCTTAATGGATTTAAGTTGTTGCTTTTTTCGTTTGTGTTATATTTCGCAAGTAAGAGTTCCCTTCTGATATACTGTTTGTCTTGAGCGTAAAGATTCGGAACCGCCGTCCAAGGCACATCCCTATATCGGTACACCCTTTGCCTTTCCAATAATGCCCCTTTGCCCTTTCAATGGTGCCCCTTCGTCCCTCCAGTGGTTCCCCCTTCGCCCCTCCAATGGTTCCCTCTTTGCCTTCTAATGGTGCCCCTATGCCCCTTCAATGATACTTTCTTTGCCCTTCTAATGGTGCCCCCTTAGCAATGTCAATGGTGCCCTCTTTGCACTGTTAATGGCACCTCCTTTGATATTTAAATGGTGCTTCGTTTCCCTCTCAGTGGCGTCCTCTTTGCTCCTCCAATAATACCCCTTGCCCTTTCAGTGGTCTCCCCTTTCTCTTTCAATGGTGCCCCCTTTGCCTTTGCAATGGTGCTTCGAAGCAACTACTATGGTAGTGGTATTCGGTGATAGAGCCCCATTCTTTGGTGCGTAAATATATAATATAGATTACGTGCTTACGCTGGAATCCAAGTTTAGTTGTTACCAAACACACGAAAGACGCATCACGCAAACTAAGTCCTTGCGTGGCTTTACACTAGGGAATGTACCCGGTTTAATATGATCGAAGTGTTTTTGAATGTACGATTCTGGTAACTGGGATGTTTGCATGATGTCAAGACGCAGTGCATGACGGTTTTTTTTTTTTCTTTTCTTTTTTTTTCTTCTGTTATCAGCGAGCGTCAGTTGAATGCCCCCTGAAGCAGTCTGGATCTTGCATGATCACACATCCTTCGCCAAGGGTTTTGTACGATAATCTCCCACTCAGGTCAGGCACATCGAGACGAGATGGATATTGCGAATTGATTTTCATCGGACGTGCCTATTACACATCAAACCATTTTTTTCCACTTCGCCCTTGAGTTCATGTTACACCCGTGTGTGTGTGTGTTTGTTTGTTTGTTTGTATGTGAGTGAGTGAGTGTGTGTGTGTGTGTGTGTGTGTGTGTGTGTGTGTGTGTGTGTGTGTGTGTGTTTGTGTGTGTGTGTGTGAGTGTGTCTTTCTATCCGTGTATCTATCTGTCTACCAGTGTCTGTCGGCCTGCCTGTACAACTGTAATTATCTGTAAGTACCTACATTTCCCCATACGTTCCCTTGAGTTACTATCAGTACGTATACATAATGTCTCTCTCTCTCTCTCTCTCTCTATGCATGTTCGTGCACCCGTTTCTGATCTCATATTAAATAGAGTCCAATATTCTGTTTAACTCACTGCAACATAAACCCAAGATTTATTTTTCAACGTAACTATTTTTTTTTTCTCGTGCAGACTTAACTTACCGACGGAACGAAGTCGCACGGACACATCGAGGGGTAATATCCAAAACGACTTTTCTGCGGCTTGTCCCAAACCGGTCTCGCTTCACTGCCACACGTGTCTGAGGGCGAGCCGGTGGGCGGGGTTTGGTCTGGGTTCGAGCATGTGGGCGGAGCTTGCTAGCCCCTTGCTTTTATCATGATTTGTTTTTTTTCTTTCTGACGTATTAGTTTTATTCTCAGTTTCTAAAATCTTTTCTTTACTCTTGCAGTTTGAAACTTGCCTCGACACTAAACGGCTAAAAGACATGAAGGACATGTTTATACGTCCGTAGACTGCATTTCAGACGATACTGTGGGCTCAGCGTGACGTTGGGCTTTACGTTCGTGCGTTCTGCTCGGCACGAACGTTCGGGTTGTCCGCGGAGTCCAGATCGACTCCACTTCTCCTCCTTCCCCTATCTGCTCTGCCCTCTCACCCTTCTTCCCTCCCCTTCCTTTCGCCCCCTTTCGTATCTCCCCTTCCCCTCACATCCTTCCCATCTCTCCTTCCCTTCCCCTCCACCTCCCCTTCCATTCCCCTCCCTTTCCCCCCTTACCCCCCTCTCCTCTCTCCCCTCACTCCCCTTTGACTTCACAACGCATGCATGACTATGTAGAACTCGCCTGAGCTATGTGAGTATATCTTTTCATACTACTAACATTGCATACCAATATTCCTAGTCGGAAAGGTCAAGTTCGAAACATGACAAAGAAGCAAAAAAAAATTTAAAAAAAGAGGAGAAAAGCAAAAAATAAGATCCGAAGAGGAATGAACATGCATCTTTTCGTATTTCCTGTCGAGCTGAACCCTAATAGTTCAACTACCCCACAAAAAAAACATGAAAAAGACGATATCAGGATGAAGTCAATTGGCGGCACTTCAAAGGCAGTGTACAAGAGCCCCCCTTGTCAGCACTGGCTAAAGGTGACGTCATAACGCCAAGTCACACTGGCGCTGCGGAACGTAAGATCATGTTAATACAGTACAAAAAACTTCCTGTAAAAGACTCCTTTATTCCCCTGTGTCTAAGGGAGGAACAACCGGTTTCGTGTTCCTGTGATACGTAGTTAAGTTTACTTATATGTAGGGCTTTCTGACCTCTCTTTTAGGAATGATAATAATTACTGAATTGGATGTGTCGAAACGTAACCAGAGAATTATACGTTTCATTTTTTTTTTGTTTTCCTATTGAACTACTTTCATGTATATGATATTCAAACGAAAAAAATAATAAATTTACGAGAAAGGCTGTTTCATTAAGATCACTGATTCGAAGTGAAAAGAATTTCAAACAATAAGCTCGGTATGCCTTTTAGGGGTGATTATTTTGGAACTTGCGCCACTTTTCATCCCTTTTTTTAAACATACATTTTTAAACACATTTTCAAAACTCAAGGACGGACAATGACACCAGTCCAAAGAATGCTAAAGACAGAAAGATATAATAAAAAAAAATTATATCACTTAATATAATAAGATATACTCCTGGCATATGAAAAAAACTAATATACTGTACACTAATAAAATTAATATGACCATCTATCAAAGATTTATACACACCCATAAGAAATAACCGATGAGGCTAAAAAGGTAAAAAAAAAAAATAAATAAAGGGACAAACACAGTAGCGTGTAAGTACAGATGATGTGAAGCACAACCGCACAATGAGAGAATCATAAATCGTGTCGTTTCGAGTCTTTTTGTTGTAGTTGTTGTTGTTTTTGTAGGAAATTGGTTGGGATCGAGACGTTACGATTTATTGATATTATTTTGCCTTTATTCCCTATTTACACACACGTTCGTCTTGCTTTTAAGATTTCTGAAAATTTTGGTTAATGATAATGATTATAATGATGCTAACGATGATAATAATGATACTAATGATAGTAATAATGGTAATAGTTAAAATGATAATGATGATAATGATAATGATAGTATTATTATTATTGTTATTATACTTATTTTATTATTATTATTATTACACACACACACACGCACACACATATGTATACATATATATATATATATATATATATATATATATATATATATGTATATGTGTGTGTGTGTGTGTGTCTGTGTTTTAGTGTGTACGTGCGTGCGTGCGTACAAACAAGCAAGCAAAGAAAGACTGGCAGGGAATGTTCCCAATGAAATTGTTATCCAATGATCGATTTTGTTTTTTAACCTGGGTCACCTGTCTTCTTCATGGTCAGCCTCTGCTCTGTGGATTCGAATAACTTCACTGGCCTTGGGAGAGAACTGGCGAACACCATTGCAGGATTTACTGTATGTAATATATGTCTGTCAAAAATGCTTCGATGTTACGTCATCAACTGGTAATGGTCATAATATGAAACACTGAAAATAAACATTGAAAACAGATAACCGTCATAATAATAATAATAATGATAATAATAATAATAATGATGATGATGATGATGATGATGATAATGTTAATAATATTAATAATAACAGTAATAATAATGATGATAATAATATTTGTTTGACTTACGAACCCGCGTGGAGGATCTAAGTTTACAAACAGTAATACAAAGTCAGCCTCTTATATAATATACCATAAGCATGATAAAGATAATTGTACATTTTATCTGTATCACCCTCACATGTACCATACTCCCTCCCTCCCTCCCTCCCTCTCTCTCTCTCTCTCTCTCTCTCTCTCTCTCTCTCTCTCTCTCTCTCTCTCTCTCTCTCTCGCTCTCTCTCTCTCTCTCTCTCTCTCTCTCTCTCTCTCTCTCTCTCTCTCTCTCTCTCTCTCTCTCTCTCTCTCTCTCTCTCTCTCTCTCTCTCCCACACACACACACACACACACACACACACACACACACAACACACAACACACACACTTGCATGTACATGTATGCATAAGTGTATATTCTCCAAGCACGGACTAATTATCTGCATTCATAAATCGAGTTTGTTTGCTTGTTTTCTTATTTGATTTGTCACTTTCAAAGCACGTCAGAATAAATACAATAAAGGTATATTATGTAGCTTACTGAATTCATGGCTTTGGCACTAATATCACCTTTGCACACGAAAATGAATCTGCAGAGACGCACCTTTTAGATATCTGTACAAATGCCATCAATAATTCTTGGTCATTCACCTGCTGTGTTTAATCTATGCGGCGTCCAGATACCATATCAGTTTATCGGTCGTGGCATGACAAAGCAGAATGTGACAGCAAGCAACGTGAGAAAGGAGCGTGAATGAGGGGAGGGGGAGGTTGGCGAATCACTTGACACAAGACCTTAAAATAGTGTGATAGTCTGTGCATGTTTTGTGGTTTTGTGGAATATAGATTGGTGAGTTGTGGTTGTGTGTGTGTGTGTGTGTGTGTGTGTGTGTGTGTGTGTGTGTGTGTGTGTGTGTGTGTGCGTGCGTGTGTGTGTGTGTGTGTGTGTGTGTGTGTGTGTGTGTGTGTGTGTGTGTGTGTCTTTCTATCCGTGTATCTATCTGTCTACCAGTGTCTGTCGGCCTGCCTGAGTTACTATCAGTACGTATACATAATGTCTCTCTCTCTCTCTATGCATGTTCGTGTCCCAAATCATTCGCACGGTAGTTTTTTTTTTTTATATATATGCGTGAGGGAACTGGAGTATAGTGTACGACGAACCAATCACAGCGCCAAGGATGGGAGAGCGGCGAAGCGGGCAAACATGCGAGGAGCGAGTCCGACCCTCATATCGCTAGGTCATCCTAACTCTTCATTACTCCTTCCTCTGCAACGTGCTCGGAAGTGTAAACATGCGGATTCAACATTCATTACTTCATTTACGGCTTTACAGATTTATGTTATTTATTCACTCGTGTTTTAAGACTCATTGCATATTTCCCCCGTAAGGAAGAGTAAACATGGATATTCGTTCATAATTTCCTCTTTCCTGATATATTGATTTAGGGTTTTATTGTTTAATGGATTTACATTCATTCTTATTTACACCCACTGCTAATTCATCAATTTACACTTATTCATGCTTCATCTGCAACGATTTAGGGAGAGTGAACATAAGGATTTACACTCATTACCTCATTTACAGACTCCCTTACTCATTATATACACATGATTTACACTCACTGCGTACTCTGCAACGTATTTTGGGAAAAAAAAAGTAAGCAGACTTATTTACATCCATTCCGTACATAGTATTTACACTCTGCAACGTGCTACAAAAAAGTAAACAGGATTTTTTACACGTACTGCAATTTTTTTTATCTATTATTCTAAAATACATGACTAGATTGTGAAATGTGTGAGTGACATCTGGCGGTATTCTTTCTAATTATTTTTCATTTTTTTGTTATTGCCTTTTTCGTTTTTTTCCCTTTTTTCTGTTATTTCTCTTTTGATTCGTGATATTCGAATATCCATGTGTTTATTAGTTTGATTTTCCTTATATTATTGTTGTTTATTCTTATGTTTTTATGCATTTTATACATTTCTTCGTCATATGTGTGTGTGTGTGTGTGTGTGTGTGTGTGTGTGCATATGTGTGTGCGTGCGTGTGTATGCTCGCGTGAGCTACCGCGCGCATACATACGTACGTGCGCGTGCGTGTTTTCCGCATTCGTTTCTGCCCTGATTCCTCCTCATTCCTATCGATAATCGCCTTACATCCTATGCCTCTTAATTCTCATCATTATCCTTCGTTACGTTCGCTTCTCTTGAATCCGCCTTTGCTTCTTGGCTTCAAAACTCGCTCAAAAAAGTGGCTTCGCGCGATGACTCTGCGTTTGAACACACTTCCTGCGGTCCAGTTTTAAAAATTTTCCTACTTTTTTTTTTTTTAGTCTACTGCGTAGCTTGAAGATGTTGAGAGACGAAGAGAGGAAGGAGGGATGTAGAGAAGGGGGAGGAAGAAACGGAGGGGGTGAAGGAGGTAGGAGGGAGGGATGTAAAGAAGAGGGAAGGGTGAAGGAAGAGGAAGGGAGGGGGTGCAGTGAAGGAGGGAGAAGGGACACACACACACACACATACACACACATACACTTATACACACACACATACACACACTCACACTCACACACACACACACACACACACACACACACACACACACACAGACACACATGCACACACACACACACACACACACACACACACACACACACACACACACACACACACACACACACACATATATATATATATATATATATATATATATATATACATATATACACACCTATATTGCATTAGGTGGTATGCACCCATACACATAAACAAACCTTTAAAATCAACTCGCCTATAAACACGACTTGCAGCATAAGTCTGAGTAAAAGTTCAAACGCAGTACTACCTCTGAAGGCCATTCGGTACGTATCTTTATCCTTATATGCGTATCCGTGGGACTCTTGCAATTTGTTTTGATGAGAGAAATATAGGAGATGAATGTAAATGTAGATTGAGAAATAATGATACCATGCATATTGGTAATGATGATGATTGTGATGATGATAATGATATGATATTTTTGATGATAATAATGGCAATGATAATAATAATAATTCATGATAAATATGATAATGATAATGAAGATGGTAATAATGATAATAATGATGATGAAGATAATAATGATGATAATAATGAAGATGAAGATAATAATGATGATAATAATAATAATAGTAGTAGTAGTCGTAGTAATAATAATAGCAATAACAAAGATAATGATATGATAAAGATAACAGTAATAATAGAAATGTTAGAAATGATGATAATGATAATGATAATAATGATAACACTGATTATGATGCTGTTAATAACACTAGCAACAATAATTTTAAAAATATGATGGTGCTAATAATGAAATATGACTATGATATTAATAATCATAATAGTAATGATACTGCTGTCATCATCAATATTAACATTATCATTACTATTATCATTATCCTTGTTATAATCATTATTCTTATTGTTATCATGGCTGTGAATCTCACTATGATTATCATTATCATTATCATTAATCATCATTATAATAATCATCAACATTATGAACATTAATATCATCAATATTATTACTCTAATTATCCCTATAACCATTACTGCCATTATTAATTGCAAAATCATCCCTATTATCATTATCATCATACCGTCATCCCTATCGTTATTATGACACCTATGAAAAAATAACAACAACAACAACAACAAAAATACACGCGAAAAAAAATAATGTAATCTTGACAAAACGTTTTTAAAAACGTTCGCACCCCTATCAGCTGACCAAGGATCCTCTTCACACCAGGAAAAGAAGGACGGAGATTCTCAGAAGCCAAGGGGAGGGGGATGAGGGGAGGAAAGAGGAGAGAGGAGAGACAGTGGAGAGGATGGAGAGGATGGAAGAAGAGGGAGGTGAGAAAAGCGAGAGGAAAGGATGATAGGAGAGAAAAGATGGTCAGGAGAGAGGAGATAAATTTAGGGGGTGAAAGAAGAGGGATGTGAAAAACGAGACGAGTAAAAGGATGGTAATGGAGAAAGGAAAAGAGAGAAAAGAGGAGAGGAAAAGAGGGTGTAGAGAGGGAAGATGAGAAAAAGAGAGGACAGGAGAGAGAGTGTGTGTGGAGAGAAAAGAGGGAGAGGAGAGAAAAAGAGCGGAGAGGAGAGAGAAAGAGAAGGGAGAGAAATGAGCGAAGGAAAAAGGAGAAAGGTGAGGATGCAGGTAATGATGCAGGAGAGTGTAGCCGCTGTTATCAACATCGGCATGGCTTAGCTGCTGGCATCAGCATCACGCGTATATTATCCCCTCTAGGACATGGTTGACGGTTTCCTCATGGGTTGCGATAAGGATAATGCCATAGCCGTGTTCCTCCGTTTGTATATATGTGCTGAATTAAGCCTTGTCCCTAGTGTTGACATACATATGGAAGGAAGGGTGTCTCACGAAAGGGGGCCATCACAGGTTTATAGAACAGTTTGAGAGTGGATACTGGCTCGACAACACGGTACATAAGGGCCGATCTGAGGACTTCTGTTAAAGGCCTTGACTGTTCCCGCTATGCGTATGTATCATATACATTCATGTTTAGATATAGATTAGTGTCCGTGTATGTTGTTGTTTACCTTAAACAGTAGGGTATAATGATATTCTTAGCAAACAATAAAATGTATTCTTCCTATAGTTGTAATATTATAAGTACTGATATAATCTCGTTAGTGAATCTAAGTCGAATTGTAACGGTAACTTTGATTATTATTGTATTACTGATTGTATTGATTTATGATTGATATTGTATTGATTATATATTGATTACAGGTTTGACCGCATTCCAATAAATCGTGGAGCGAGTTCTACGCAGTCGTATCAGTCACCTTGAGTTAACACAAATAATCTGAGCGCATGAATTTGGCGCTTACAGAGAGAGGAGAGAAAAGAGATAAAAGGAGGAGACAAGAGGTAGAAAACAAGGAGAGAAAATGAAAGAAAAGAAACGATCAGGAGAAAAAAGACCCCCCTCTCGCCCACCCCCCCAAAAAAAAGAAAGCAGAAAGCATGAAAAAACGAGAAAGAGAATGGAAAGGAAGAGAGAAAAGAGGAATGTTTTTCTCCCTTGAGTAGAGGGAACGTGGCTTCCCCGAGGCGCCCTCTTCGTTGGATGGGTCTTAAGCTCAACTGATCGGAATACAAACCTATGTATCCCATCTTTCCCCCTCTTTCTCTTGACCTCTCTTTCTCTTCATTTTCTTTCTCTTCATTTTCTTTCTCTTCATTTTCTTTCTCTTCATTTTCTTTCTCTTCATTTTCTTTCTCTTCATTTTCTTTCTCTTCATTTTCTTTCTCTTCATTTTCTTTCTCTTCATTTTCTTTCTCTTTCTCTCTAATCTCTTTCTTGTTTTTCTCTTAATTCTGTCTTTCCCTTAATTCTCTTCATTTTCTTTCTCTTCATTTTCTTTCTCTTCATTTTCTTTCTCTTTCTCTCTAATCTCTTTCTTGTTTTTCTCTTAATTCTGTCTTTCCCTTAATTCTCTTCATTTTCTTTCTCTTCATTTTCTTTCTCTTTCTCTTTAATTTCTTTCTTGTTTTTCTCTTAATTCTCTCTTTCTCTTAATTCTCTTGGCGTCTCTTTCTCTTTTTCTTTCTCTTATTTCTCTTTCTCTTTATTCTCTTTTCTTATTTCTCTTTCTCTTTATTCTCTTTTTTGTTTTTCTCTTAATTCTCTCTTGGTCTTAATTATCTTTCGTCTCTTTCTCTAATATCTCTTTCTCATTATTCTCTTTCTTGTTTTTCTCTTAATTCTCTCTTTCTCTTAATCCTCTTTCGTCTCTTTTTTTATTATCTTTCGTCTCTTTCTCGTCATTTTCTCTTGATTCTCTTTCGTCTCTTTCTCTTAACTTTCTTTCGTCTCTTCCTCTTAATTCTCATTCTTTTAAATCTCTTTGTCTCTCTTTTCCCTTTATATCTCCCTGTTTTGAATTCTCTTTCTCTCGATCTATTTGTCTCTCACTTCTCTTTCCATCCAGTTGTCTCTTGATTCTATCTCTCATTTTTTTATTTTTTTTTTTTATTGTCTTTCTCTCTGTTTCTTGATTTTCTCTTAGCGTTCTCTCTCTCTCTCTCTCTCTCTCTCTCTCTCTCTCTCTCTCTGTCTCTCTCTCTCTCTCTCTCTCTCTCTCTCTGTCTCTCTCTCTCTCTCTCTCTCTCTCTCTCTGTCTCTCTCTCTCTCTCTCTCTCTCTCTCTCTCTCTCTCTCTCTCTCTCTCTCTCTCTCTCTCTCTCTCTCTCTCTCTCTTTATTCTTTTCTCTCTGTCTCTATCTCTTAATTCTTTTTTTTCTCTCTCTGATTCTTTTTTTTTTTTTTTTTTCTTTTATCTCAGTCTCTCGCTTAATTTTTTTTTTCTCTCTGTCTATCTTTCTCCATTCCATATTTTTCCCTCTCCGTTTCTGTCTATCAAATCTTTTTTTTTCTCTCTCTGTCTCTCTCTCGCCACACCTTCTTGCGCCCTTCTATCTAGTTACTGCTTCGCATCAGAGTTCGAACTGTTATCTGAGGGATACAGCCTGTGTGCCTCGTCATTCTGATCCGGTGAAAAGGGGGAGGGGGGGGGAGAAAGGAGCGGGGGGAAGGAGGAGAGAGGAGGTGAGGAGGGAGGGAAGAAGAGGGGGAGGAGAGGAGAGGAGGGAGGGGAGAAGAGGGGAGGAGAGGAGGGAGGGGAGAAAAGGGGAGGATAGGAAATAGGGGAGAAGAGGGGAGGAGAGGAGGGAGGGGAGTAAAGGGGAGGAGAGGAGGGAGGAGAGCAGAGGGGACGAGAGGAGAGAGGGGAGAAAAGGGGAGGGGAGGATGGAGGGGAGAAGAGGGGAGGAGAGGAGGGAGGGGAGCAGAGGGGAGGAGAGGAGGGAGTGGGGGAAGGGGAGGGGAAGCTCGTGGCGGAAGGGGAGGAGAGGCGAAGAAATGATGGGGGGAGGAGAAGGGAAGGGGTAGGGGAACGTGGGTGGGGGAAAAGTTGGTGGGGATAAGGAGGGGAGAGGGAGTTGGTGGGAGATATGGCGGTGGGGGAAACGGGGAAAAGGGGAGCTGGTTGGAGAAATGAGTAGAGGAGGAAAGGAGAGGAGGAGGGGAGGAGTTGATGAGGGAAGGGAAGGGAGGATGTTGATGGGAGAAGAGGAGGAGGGAAGGAAGTTGATGGGGGGAATGGGAGGGGAGGAGGGAGGTAGTTGATGGGGGAAGGGGAGGTCGAGTTGGTGGGGGAAATGGCTGTTGGAGGGGCATTGTTGGAGGAGGTGGGGTCGACTTAGAGGGAGAGGAAGAATTAACATTTATATTATATATTTTTTTCAGATTCTTTACTTCAAAGTTTGATTATCAATACTTTGGACATATCATCTGTGTAATAAAACAAACAAATATCAATGAATAAAATACATTACAGATTTTATATCAAACGTTGAGTTGACGTGAATATATTGAGGAAAGGGATCCATAGCTTTCATCGGATTCATAAAGGGGCCCGTGATTTTAAAAGGGTTAAGAGCACTTGCCATAAGGAATCCATAAGGATAAAGTCGGTGACCTTTCGTTCGGGTCAAAAGAAGGTATCCGGTGGGAAAGGACATGGAGGAGGGAGGCGGGAAGTATGATGAAGCAGAAACTAAATCTTGTATTACAAGATAAGATAAGATGTATACAAACATACATACATACATATATATATATATATATATATATATATATATATACATATAATGCGTGTCTGTGTGTGTGGAAAAAGAAGAAGAAGAAAGTGGGAGAGTACGAAAGACAGAGAGGAAGACTGAGTCGGAGCGAAAAAGAAAGAGACAGACAAACAAAGCAATCGACAGACAGAGACACAAAGAGAACACAGTTAATGACAA
>NC_061857.1:5032000-5034500 GCF_019202785.1 Penaeus chinensis
GAAGTGCTGTTTCTTTCTCCCTCTCTCTCTCTCTCTCTCTCTCTCTCTCTCTCTCTCTCTCTCTCTCTCTCTCTCTCTCTCTCTATCGATCTCTCTCTCTCTCTCATACACAAACACATTATACTGTGTACATCAGCACATATAGGCCACATGGCTCCCACGTGGCTGCTCGCGGGCCAACAGGTGGGGGACTTATCCTCTCTCTTATTTCTTTTGTATGGAACTGATGTTTGCTTTTTGAAGCGAAGTGGAACTGTTAAAGTTGTCGCTGCTTCAAACTTTTTATTTGCACGGGAATAAGGTAGGTGGTGTACAGAGGACAGGTGTGGCAGACACGCCCATGGAGGAGCGAGGCCTCTTGCCATGCCCGTGAGGCGAAGCGGTCTTAGAGAGAGTTTGAGGTGTTGCCCGAGCCGATGCTGAGGGCAGAGTGACTTCGGATCTCTGAGATTTTGAGGTGTTAACAAAATATTCGCTAAACGTAAGAATATGGCAACATTGATTTTGGTGGGAAATGTCAGTACAGACTCTGTTTTATAGCAGTGTAAGGGACTTGTGATCACAGGTCTGGTCGGGGACACTGGATATAACAATACAAATAAATCATGAATATTGGGTAACTACAATAACGTCAATAATAATGATTACAAACATAAGGAATTTTTTACAAACATTTTGAGTATAATCAAGATATAAGTTCACTTGTATTTATAAAGTATTCGACGGTAAGGGTCGGAATCGCTTGCTCTGGGGGCACTTCGCCACTGTCGTTACGTTCTGGGCGCAGGTCAAACTTGGCACAGGCAATGACCAGTAGAATGCCGGGTACCGTGGGAAATCGAGGGGGAAGGTCATTAAAAGGGGCGTTCCCACGCGCAGTTCCCGGGTATTTAAGACCAAGGATGACCCAGGTCACCATGGCCGGGCCATATTTAGAAGGCCCGGGCGAAGCTAGAACTTGGCAAATCATAAACTAACCAGGTCACCAGAGAGTTTCTGCCTAGCACTTGTCCGGTTAAGGTAGGCCGCCCCGCCTACGGTTTCAGACGGGAGGGCTCCGGTCATTCTCGCCAGCCATCCGCCCCCCACTGGGCTGACCGCGACTACCCGCACTGCGCTTTACCCAGACCTTGTCGTGATGCCATATCCGTGTGCTGCTGGTACTCTTCTAAATAAAAAGAGTCAAAGCCACCGTCCCCTTTTACTACTCCTGCTTAACCAATGTATAAAAGTGTTCAATATATAGAGCCTTTTACATACATCTATCTATCTATCTATCTGTCTATACATATGTATGTGTGTGTGTGTGTGTGTGTGTGTGTGTGTGTGTGTGTGTGTGTGTGTGTGTGTGAAATGACAAGAGCGAACCAGTGTCTTACGAAACCCTTGATTAAGCTGGTCTGTCTCAGGAACTACTATCACGTGATTATGATTACTTTCTGTTATTTGAAGGATAGTAAATATAAAAACTGATATTACTGTCATTATAACTATAATCGTGATTATATTGTCATGTTATTATCACTGTAGTAATTATTATCAACAGTCAAATGATAATAATTATGTTTTTATTATTATCTTTATCATTATTATCATGATTACGATCGCCATATTTCCTCGTCATTATCACATATCAAGTCATAGAAATTGTATAATTCCGTAAATTGGTTATCATTATCATACATTTCATAGAGTTTCCGCAATAACTGTTTAATCCTTATTCATCACTCATCAGCTGTGTTATATTCACCATCACTATTTCGCTTCAGTGTCACCACATCGCACCCGCCGATGATGTCGGTGAGAAATTAAACATTCATTGCAGTAAACTGTGACAGAGAGACACAGATGGCAGCCAAAGTACAGTGAACTTACAGTGCTTGTGAAAAGTGAGCATTAGTTGACCGTAAGGATGATCTTGGTACATTTTTACACAAGATTATGAGCCTTAGATAAGATTACCGGTATCTTTGCTTTATCATCGCCGTCATCATTACGGTTAGTACCATGAGCATTATGATTCCTCATCGTTATCTTGATCGTCATATAAACGTCATCATCATTATTGTTGCTTTTATCATCATCATCATAATTATTATTATTAACATCACTATTGGTAAATTGTTATATCAATATTATAATTACTGTCATCACTACCGTCATCAACTTTTGCTGCTATGATATTCATAAAATGTAATGGCTATTAGTTTTATTAGTGTTGTTATCATCATTATAACTAGGAATGATCATTATGATAATGAGAATTATAACAACAATGGTAATAATCATTATTTTAATTATTGTTATCATTATTGTTATTATTATTATTATTATTATTATTATTATTATTATTATTATCATTATTATTGTTGTTTTATTGTTGTTGTCATTGTTCTTCTTCTTCTTATTATTATTATTATTAGTGTTATTATTATTATTGCTATTATTATTATTGTTATTAATATCATTATTATAATTTTTATTATCATTATCGTTTTTT
>NC_061857.1:5039500-5042000 GCF_019202785.1 Penaeus chinensis
TGAAATATATCAAATTAATAATAATTATAAAGATTATAAACATGCACTTTTCATATGTTAATTGCAATATCAATCACAATAGATACAGATATATTTATTTCACATTTTAATGATAGACAATATCATTACTGACAAACATTATAGTTGATATTACAAAACTTAATAACTGAATTATAATGTGAATTTGGAATATAACATATATGAAAAAGGCCGACATGATAATTGACAACAAATGATGCAACAGTATAGATAAGACAATGGCGTTTATAAAAATTATAGCTAATGGTGTTAATTCCAATTAATGTAATCTATTGGCGATGCTGGCAACAATTATTCCAATGACTGTTAATAATTCTAATGATTATTAGAATGTTTTTTTTTTGTTTGTTTGTTTTTAATTGTCGTTATCATTATTAAGTTTGTGATGGATACCAACGTTGTTATTATCCTTGTTTTCGTTCTTGTTATTGTTATCATTATTGTTATTATTGTTGTTGTTGCTGTTGTTATCATTAGGATTAGTACTACAGTTAGTTTAATATTACCATTGTTATTATCAAGATGATTATATTTATTATCATTATCATTATCTTGATCCTCCCCCTCCTTATTTTCATCATCCTTATCCTTCTCCTCGTCATCATCGTCATCCTTATCCTCATCATCCTCATCCTCATCATCAGCATCACCATCAACCTCATCCTTATTCTTATCTTTATCCTCCTCATCCTCATCCTTATCATCATCACCATCACCGTCATCCTCATCCTCATCCTTGTCCTTATCCTTATCCTTATCCTCACCCTCATCCTCATCCTTATCTTCCTCATCCTCATCCTAATCCTCCTCATCAATTTAAATCCATACAAATCCCCAATATATAAAAACAGGCAAGGTGAAACGTCCTTTTCTCTCTTACCAAATTTATCTAAAGCCTGTGCTTATTTGGTTACCAAGCGAAGGACTTGTTGACTCTGAACATTAGTAAAATCTCGCCGTTGGTTTTCAAGTCTGGGACTCTCTCATGGCGGGTTCCGAGCTGCCTGGAGACGGTGTCGCAGGAGAGGAGGGCGACTTGTGTGATATGCGTCTGTCGGTTTCAATTTTCTTTCTGTGTTTTTACTTGCTGTTGGCTTGTACGGTGTATGTTTTAATTTTTTTGGGAGACGTTTATGATATTTTCTTTTTCTTTCTTTCTTTTTTTTTTGTGTGTGGTATTTTGTATACTTCTCTTTGTCGGTCTGTTTTTTCTCTGTATGTCAGTCTGTCTGTCTGTCTGTCTGTCTGTCTTTCTCTCTCTTTCTCTCTCTCTATCTATCTATCTATCTCTCTCTCCCTCTTTCACTTTCTCCCTCTCTCTCTCCATCTATCTATCTATCTATCTATCTATCTCTCCCTCTTTCTCTTTCTCCCTCTCTCTCTCTCTCTCTCTCTCTCTCTCTCTCTCTCTCTCTCTCTCTCTCTCTCTCTCTCTCTCTCTCTCTCTCTCTCTCTCTCTCTCTCTCTTTCTCTCTCTCTCTCTTTCTCTCCTTTATCTCTCCTCTCTATCTCCTCTCTCTCTCCTCCCTCACCCTCTCTCTCCCTCACCCTCTCTCTCTCTTTCTCTCTCTCTATCTATCTATCTATCTATCTATCTCTCCCTCTTTCTCTTTCTCTCCCTCCCTCTCTCTCTCTCTCTCTCTCTCTCTCTCTCTCTCTCTCTCTCTCTCTCTCTCTCTCTCTCTCTCTCTCTCTCTCTCTCTTTATCTCTCTCTCCTTTCTCTCTCCTCTCTCTCTCCTCTCTCTCTCTTTCCTCATCCTCTCTCTCCCTCACCCTCTCTCTCCCTCACCCTCTCTCTCCCTCACCCTCTCTCACCTTCTCCATCTCTCCCTCACCCTCTCTCACCCTCTCTTTCTCTCTCTCTCTCCTTTCTCTCTCCTCTCTCTCTCCTATCTCTCTCCTCCCTCACCCTCTCTCTCTCACCCTCTCCCTCACCCTCTCTCACCCTCTCTCACCCTCTCTCTCTCTCTCTCTCTCCTCTCTCTCCTTCTCTCTCTCTCTCTCCTCTCTCTCTGTCTCTCCCTTTCCCTCCCTCCCTCCCTCTCCCTCTCCCTCCTCCCCTCCCCCTGAGAACTCCATCCAACGGGAAAGTAATGAGTCATCGCCAGGTACGGAAGGAGTCCCGATAACCTGCAGGTCATTGTGTACACTTTGCAATCCAAATCCTGCAAATGCAATCTCAGGAAGGAAGAAAAAAAACGTTTAAAAGATAAATTCAAGAGCACGGTTGGCTTGGCTTGTGTATAAGACACTATACTTTAATTAAATCCTTACACTATAGTTTAATAAGAGCATGACACTATGCTTTAATTAAAACCTGACACTATATTTTAATAAGAGCGTGACATTTTACTTTAATTAAAACCTGGCACTATACTTTAATAAAAGCGTGACACTATACTTGAATTAAAACCTGACACTATACTTTAATAAAAGCGTGACACTATGCTTTAATTAAAA
>NC_061857.1:5047000-5067000 GCF_019202785.1 Penaeus chinensis
ATCACAATGGCAACTTGGCAGTGATGATGTTAGATATTAATAACAAAGATAATATGAACAATAAAAACTACATTAATAATTAGGATAACAATTGTTAATAAAAATAATGACAAACATAACAAGAAGAAGAAGGCAATTTTGAAGGTGTTGAAAATCGTACGTTAAAGAATTCAATTCCATCTTCCGACCTGTCACACAAACGGTTCTGTGTTTACTAGACCCTGCTTATATTAACAGGGACAAGAAGAAAAAAAAATAAACTGCTAATCAGAAAATTTTAGTCCTTAAATTTTGAAGATTTTGATGTACTTCAGGCAAACAGATCCGTGGAAAGTTTTACGTGTAAATGTAAACACGAATATATAAACAAATATACGCATTCTCCCTCATACATACATTTTCATGTATACATATATGATACATAGTATATACATAGATAGATAAATAAGCAGATATATAGTTAGAGATTTAATTAGGGAATAGATATAAGTAGGTATGCATAAAAACGCAATGCACATTCGGAATAATAAATACTTTAGCATATACTTTCTATATCGTTTAAACGAAGGGTTCCCAACCTGAGAGACGCGGGGTATTTTCTGGGGTCATGCAAAATAGGAAAATTATTATATTAAACTGATTTTTTTATCACCTACAGTACCTACCTTTAATCATCTCTCACATATCATTAAATTGGAACATTTACATGTAGTATCTTGTCTTACAGAGATATTGGCACTAACTATTTATTAAAAGTAACAACTGAATATGAAAAGATGACAGCGAACGGGGTCATGGAGATTATTACAAATTGGTCGGGGGCCACTGAGTGAAAAAATGGTTGGGAATCATTGGTTCAAACTTGCCCAGTCTCACTTGCACGTTTTCCGTCATTTTTTGCGTTTCCTTCTGACTTTGAGGACGGAATACCTCCCAGAGTGAGACGGTAGCGACAGTTTCTGACCAGTTTTCGTCTTGATATTGTCCTACGGAGGGTCTATGGAACTAGAACGTTCTTATTGATTAGACTGAATAAGTTAATGTAAACATAATATTCTAGAGTATTTCTTTATACAATATACATAATTATATATATTTTTTCAAAATAACGTGGGCATATTTGCGAGTAGGAAAATTCCAAAGGAAGGGAGGGATGCGCAATGCACCAGATGAGTCTGCGTCGTGACCTTGCGAAGGGGAATGACATGCACTGTTATGGTGATCATGTACTAAGGGACAAAGGCACATGCCCAACTTGCACACACACACATACACACACACACACACACACACACACACACACACACACACACACACACACACACATACACACACACACGCACACTCACACAAACATACCTGTTGTATTAAACAAAAATAGGATTTGTTATCACTTTTAGTGGTCGAGACACGAAGAGACCATTAAAAGTCAAGCCTACCAAGTTTCACAAAAATGTGGATTATTTAGAATTCCAAATATTTTGCATTAATCCTTTTGAAAATCTAAAAAGAATTGTCAAGATGAGAGTAGTACACATAAAGCCCTTATTCCTCTCTCCAAGTGTATTAATTGATATTCTCCGCATTGCTTGATGCTTTATATATATGTATATATTTTTTTTCTTTCTTTTTCAAAACTTAGATTCCATGTATTTGATTAACAAACCGTTATTAAATGGCGTCATCCTCATGCGTCATAAATACGAAAAAAACCCAAAGAATACCAAAACAAAACCGCAGGTTAAAACACAGAGCAGAGATAAGCGATCCCAAAGTGGGTCTGTTACCTGGTGGTCAGTGAATCTCCTTTGTTTCACAATAATAATAATAATAGTGATCATAATGAGGATAATAATAATAATGATAATAATAATAAAAATAATAATGAATAACTGAAATAACATAATAAATGATAAAAATAATGATAATGATAATAGCAACAACAACAAAAACAATAATAATAATAATAATAATGACAATACTACTAATGATAATGACAATAATAATAATACAAATAATTATAATAAAAAAAATATAATGATAATAACCATGATAACAACAATAATAATAGTAATAACAATAACAATAATAATGATAATGATAAGAATAATAATAAGGATAATAACAATAATTATTATTATTATTATTACTATTATTATTATTATTATCATTATTATAATTATTATTATCATTATTATTATTATTATTAATATATTATTAACAATAATGATAATTAGGATAATAATAATAATAATGATAACAGTAACGACAAACAACAACAATATCAATAATAATAATAATCATTATACTCTCAAATGACTACCTCTTTCACTGGATCAGTCAAAAGTCTGGTCGAACAAAACGTGATAGCTTTTGGCTATTCAATCTTTTCTTTGTTTTTTTTTCAAGAGATCCAATGAACTGACATCCTCCATTACAAAAATACGATTAGTATTAGCCATTTTACAGTGCAAAATTGTCTTGGTACATTTGAATGGCATGTGTCGTCAGTACAAATTGGTTGTATTGTATGCAATATGAGGAAAATGCAATGATTGATGAGGACATTTTGGACTCTTCTTCCACTGAAATCTCTCTTTCTAATTTACTGTTTATTAGATAATATTCCCATTTTGTAGATTTTCGTCTGCTAACGAAAAAAATGTAATATCTGGCAGCTAGATGTGGATATTCTATTCACAACCACTTCAGTGTGGGATGAAATTCAACGCCTTTATACGACAACGCCATAGAGTCGAAAACAGTGTGAATCCCAAGTCCATAGCAACCAGCTTGTCCGAAAAGACTCATGGCGGGTTTTAATACTTTAGGACTGTCCATTTCCACGGCCTGACTTAGAATTCGTGGCGTCGCTGCCCCACGGATCTGTTTTATGCCCCGAGATTCCTTATCAGCAGCTGCCCCAACGACCCAGGTAGGTTGTTGGGCTTTCGAGCGACAATACCCACGTTTGATACATTAAATTTCTTTTTCTATTTTGGACAGATAAACGGGCAAACGTACTGGTTTTCTTGGTGTAATTGTTAATCGCCAAAAGGTAGAGGTCTCTACTTAATAAAGAGTATTATGCAATGTAATTCGTGCGGTAAGGTATAAAGCGTCAGGTATCTCGCTGCGCTCGGGTATATCAAGAAGAATTACACTAAATATTGAACTTAAACCACTTATTATATAATAAGGCCTAGCATCATTTTGAACACCATGTCTGGCGAGTCAAATAAAATAAATCACAGTAAAGCTTACGTCAGAGAATTTAAATATCTTAGACGCCATAACCATGCCTTATTCCGAATGCTTGCACCATCTTTCCTAACGGAAGTAATGAACAATATGATTATTTGTGGAGATTATTGTGGAGACAATAACTCCACTGCGATGAGATCAAATTTTACAAAAATGCTCATTAGAATATACATAAACAGAAATATGTTATGGTCCTCATTAAGATATAACGTAAGCATACTGTAATGGCAGATTTTCGAGGCATTTCTACATATCTGAATACTTCTTATGTTATTTTTTTCTTTCTTTTTTTACAGTAATTTTGGTTAGAAACCATAAGCAATATTTCCCGGGTCTTATCTTTCTTTCTTTCTTTTCTTCTTTCTTTTTCTTCTTTAATCTACCCATTTACCTTCACAAACAAGTAGAAATCTTCTTTTTTTTTCATCCTCCTTTATTGTTCTTGCTCTGCTTGACTCTAAGGACATTTTCGTTGGCGGATACTTACTCTTCACAGCAGGGAGTCATGCCTTTTTTTCATGATTCTAGAACACCAATAGATCCCTTAATAAATCCGATACCCCTCCACTTAACTGTCGAGAACGTCATTATTATTTCTGCTTAATTCGTTCGTAAAAGAATAGAGTAGTACTTAAAGCCTTAAAAGGATACCTAGAGTATAAGATAATGCATTAAGATATATGCAAATATCTAGAGATCGAGTCACAGCACAGTCACTTGCTGTAGGATCGTCGTTTTATTTGATTTTATTCAAGTTTTTATTATTATTTATTTATTTATATATTGCCAACCCGTTATACAAACTGTGCGCGTCGTTCTTGCCAATTGCACTTTGCGTAGTTTGTTGCCTGCAGTCGAAGTTTTAGTTCTCGTTGGATACGCCCAATCAGCCCTGAATTACTCTCCGTGAACAAAATCTCCTCAAATAAAATCGTTGTTTAGAAGTGCTTTCTGCTTGACTGTCTTAACTCAGACTCAGTACTTGATGGCTTTCTCTACCGTTGCAACCATGACCCGCGGCGGTACTGTCTTGTAGCGTCACCAGCTGTTCCGTCACGACCCACAGCTTGTCGGCGGCGATGTTTGGATGACCGGATGGATGACAAGCCACTCATCCTTGGCCATTGGTTCCAGGTGATTGCGGTAAAGCGTCTTTAGTTCGGATTAGTTTGGCGGAGGTTGCAACACACGCAACCTCGTGTTGCGTGTGTTGCGTATCTATATACCTACGTATATAGATACGTAGGTAGATAGATAGACAGGTGGATGGATAGATAGAAGTGTGTGTGTGTGTGGGTGTATGTGTGTGTGTGTGTGTATACACATATATGTATACACATATACATATATGTGTATATATGTATATATATATAAATATATATATATAATATATATATATATATATATATCGTGAGAGAAAGAGAGGGAGAGGGAGAGCAAAAAGGACAAAGAGAATCATACCGCGAAAAAAGTGTATGCCAAAAATGGCACTTATCGCTCATATTCAGCCAATATCGGGTAGACATTATCGGCTGTATTATCTAGCATGAACGTTATTGGATGATTTTATTTTTGTGCTATTTCAACTGCACGATGACTTCATATCTGTTGCATAGTAACACTGAAAGTACATTATTCATAATTTGGTTTATTTAATGCCTTTACAGGAAATATTGTTTATTTTCAAATTAATCATGTTTGTATCCCTTATTTTGTTGTTTTGTTTTTACTTTTTGTTTTAGAGGGAAACTGACTTAAATACTTTTTCAGAGTGTCGCAAAACAAAACTATTGATTATGTAGATAATAATGATGATAATGTGAATATTACTATTGTTAAAGGTCATTAAGGTGGATGGGATGATAACAACTATAACAAAAGTATATGTAAATATAACTTATCATCATTAGTATTACTAACATTATCATTATTGTTGTTATAACCAAGGTACTGTATCTTTGTTATAACTATCGTTCTGGTTCTTGTATTATTATGATGACGATATTACGAATCATGATAATGATAATAAAGGAATACAAATTGATTATGACAAGAGTAGTAGTAAAATAATAATGATGATGATGATTATTGTCACTACCGTCATACCATTGTTATTATATTATTATTATTATTATTATTATTGTTATCATTATCATTATCATTATTATTATTGTTGTTGTTGTTGTTGTAATGATTATTATTTAAATAGTATTAGTATCATTATTATTTTATATTATTATTATTTTAGTTGTTGTAGTATCATCATCTTTATTATTATTATTACTATCATTATCATTAATATCATTATGATTATTATTATCACAATCATCATCATTTTTACAATAATGATAGTTATTACCATTATGTATTACTGTTTATTATATTTTTATCATCATTATTATAACCGCCATTAGTAGTAGCAACAGTAATAGATGTGTAGTAGTAGTAGAAGTAGTAGTAGTAGTAGTAGTAGCAGTATCATGGCAACAACAACAGTAGTAATAACAATAACAATAATAATAGGTATTAACCACTGTAATATAATAATAGTGATGATGATGTTTATATCATATCTACTAGTGTTATTGTATCATTTTAATCATAATTTTATTATTTTCCCATTATCATGATTACTATTCCTTTTATCTTACTGACAGTAATATAACATGTCTTTTCCTTCAACATTATCGAGCGAAAACGATAACGAATTATTGATGAAAGCCAAAAACGAATACAAGTAAATGTTGTCAAATAACCGCCTTGTCTGTATTCAAGAGGAAGTCGTAAAGTTTTGTGGCCAAGGTCTCACATGAACCGTGATCTATAATTAAGTATACTCGATCGCTTAAGCATCTCTTCATTCTCCTCGAGATTTCTGACGCCGTGTAACTGTTATTAAACACGTATCCCCATTGAGAGTCCGCAACGAATCGGTTAACTTGTAAAAGTTTTGTTTACAATCAGTCCTCCGGCTCCACCCTCTCCCCTCCCTCCATCACACCCCTACCCCTCTTGCTCTCTTTATCCATATCCTTCTGCCTTCCCCCTCCCCCTCCTCTCTGCCCCTCCCCATCCATCTTCTCTCCCCACCCCCATCCCTCTGCTCTCCCCTCCCCCGCGCTGCCATATAATGTGTGCACGTGGAGTGGGGAATTGCTTTGTTTTTCCCTGCTACGTAGGCGTGAATTTGAATTCGCACACTAATAAGATTGTGACTGCACTTCATGCCTGGATATCGAAAATATACGGAAGACCCGAGATCTTGTGCTTTTGACTTTGCCTTCCCTCATGGCCCCATTTCTTATACGAAGTTAGTGCAGTGTCATGGTGATGCAGTGCCAAATGTTCAGCAAAACATACAAGCAAAATGGTGTATTCGTTCGAGGGCTTTTTTCTTTATCGATAAATTTCCCTTCCTAGAGTTGGTGTTTTTCTCTATTAACCATATGTAAAATTAGACATTTTTCTAGATTTTTGAAAAACGTATATTCAGTACGGCTTCCTTTTTTTTTATCTATACAATCAGATTATTTTATATTGAATAGACAGAGTTCACCGTGACGAGGCAGTATCGTGTTGCCAGAAGCAAGATGCTGGAGCACTGCACCTGCCAGTCAGCGTGAGTCAGCACATCCGGGTCGCCTTGAACTCTACGGAAAAACAACGCCACATTATAGCTCTCGGACAAGATTTATCTCGTGCAATGCAGTGAAAGCTAGAATAAGGCTAGATAGCGGCTTCGCTGGATCTCTGGCGGCATCCTAAAGTTTAAGAAATCATTTTCTTATAAGAGTGCGAGTGAACACTACATCTTGGATGTTTGTTACACAACTTTGTAAACTAACAAGCATTACTTGTAAAAAACGAGGTGACGACACCATCTCTGTTAAATGCCAGAAAATATTATAGCACCCCGGATTTGTTATGTAACTCCATGTTGACCTGGTAACATAATAAAACTTCTTATCAAGCTTGCCCACGCCTGTGCGGTTGGCCAGTGTTGTAAGGAAATTTTTAAAAATCAGAATAAAAATGTATTGTAAAATAATATGAAAAGAAAAAATATATAAATTATGAAACCCACTAAACCATACCCACACCCATTAGGTGAAAAAGGACTTAAGAAATTTAAAAATATCCCAAAATTATTGACGACCTGGTAACTGTCAGGGTTAGACAGTAAGACATTTATTTCCACGTGGATTTTGAGCAAGCACCCTGACAGCAGTTCGGATTAATTTCCATGTATGCACAATCTTTTTTTTCTACATTATTCACATATACATTGGCAACACAATCCTTCTACAAGTTGCACCCCGAATTATCAAAAGTAGCGAGTCACAAGTTATAAATAGCATTGACTTCGACACAGATGCATTCACACACACGCACGCACGAAACACCTGGTGCCTCCTGGTATCACACTGTCCCTTATGTAACGGTCGATGGCACTGTTGATCTGCAGCCCCTGTTACGTCGGGTTGAAGTTCGGTTATTGAGTCATGAACCTTTTTTTTTAGATTCGTGAATAATATCAGTTTATTTTTCAGGGTCTTTTTGATATGCAGATCTTGTTATCCCTCGTACACAATATTTGTTTACGTATATTACACCAAGATTTACCCGATGTTCTCTTGTCTGTCCCTCTGAAGGATTTTGACAGTCATCGCCAAAGAAAGATTATCAGCGTTCATGTGGTTCATCGTTATTTGACAGAACTTCACTCTCTTGCCTCGCCCTCTCTCCTCCTCCTCCTCCTCTCGCGCTGATTTTAATCTACATCGAGTTGTTTACTCTGTAACAGCAGCCAGCTAATCTTGTAAATGAATACTTTAGGAATAGGTGGCTTGTATGTCAGAGAGCAGTAAGAGATTTTCGTGTGTGTGTTGTGTGTGTGTGTGTATGTGTGTGTGTGTGTGTGTGTGTGTATGTGTGTGTGTGTGTGTGTGTGTCTGTGTCTGTGTCTGTGTCTGTGTCAAAGTATTTTTTTTTTTTTTTTCACATAAACTTTTGCCGCTTTGGCCTCGCCCTTTTTACTAGAATATGTTTACTGATTTAAAACATTTTCATTCGCCTTTTCTTTTCCAACTGGGCTGCTACACTTACAACTGTCCTCCTATACTGATACTAAATTTCACAATATAAAGGATAACAAAATGTAGAACATTGGGCAACCATTCTCTCCAAGTACAGTCTGACCTACAAAGTAAATCAGGAGCAGCAGTATAAAGTACAGATCTAACTCTATGGTACAACGGGTACAAAGAGTACATAGAACTAAAAGTAATGACCTTACCCTCGAATCAAGCCAGTCAGCATTACATTAACTACATACAGCCTGTATCTGCACCAAATATCTTTTTAAAAATGCAAACCAACACTTATTAAATCTGCTGTGACTTCAGTGATTTTGCAATAACAGAAGACCACGATAAAAAAAATATATGTTCGATAACACGCTAAAAAATGATGTCGGTAAAATGGACGATAACAATAGCAATACCATTGATAAGGATGGCATTAAAGATAATGACGATAGCGTATATATTAAACTATTAATTAAAAAAGCCTGTAATAATGACGATTTAAGATTCACCGCGTGAGGTAATTTTTAATAGCGATTATGGTAGTAATGTAATAACAATAACATTCATAATGATACTGATGATATTGATGAGGTATAATGATGTTTAAATTGATAAAAAATATATATCCATGCTTATAATGATAATACAGACAAAGGTTATGAAAATGATAAGAATACTAATAACGATGATAGAGACAATAATTATCGTCATTTTCATTATCATTATGAATATTACCATCGTTTCTATCTTTGCTTCTACTATCTATTATCGTTATTGCTTTTGTTGGTGCTATCAATATCATTATCATTACTATTATTTTTGTTATTATCTTTTCATTTTATTAGTAGTATCATTATTATTACTACTGTTACTGTTATTATTATTGCTATTATTATTATTATTAATGATATCATTCTTATTGTTGTTTTTATTATCATCATAATCAACATTATTATCAATGGTGATATGATTAATACTGTTATTAGTAGAGTTGTTATTGTTGTTGTAATAAAACAATACTAACAATAACAATAACATTAACAACAACAATAATAATAATGATAATGATGATAATAGTGATAATAAAGGAAAATGATAATGATAAACTTAAGGATAATAATAATAATGGTAATAACAATGATACTGATGATAATAATTAATAATAATAAAAATAATAATAAGAAGAAGAATGATAGTAATAACAATAATAATAATAAGAAGAATGATAATAATGATTATAACAATAGTAATGATAACGATATTGATTATAAAATGAAAATATAATAACAATAAGTATACGGTAGTGATAATAATGATAATAATAACGGTAATGATATGGATAATAATGATAGTAATAATAATGACAATAATATTAATAATAATAATAATAATATTATTATTATTATAATACGGTACTAATAATGATAATGATAATAATGATAATAATAATAATAAAAATAGTAATAGTAATAATGATGATGATGAAAATGATGATAATAATAATATGATAATATTAACGGTAATAATAATGATGATAATAATAAAATAATAATAATAATAATAGAAATTATAATGATAAGATAATAGAAATAGTAATAATAATGATAATAATAGTAACAATAATAGTAATAATAAAGATGATAATAATAATAATAACAAAAATAATAATACTAATGATAATAATAATAATGACTTTATAGTACTAATGATAATGGTGATTATAATGATGATACCTATAAGATGATAGAATGATGATAAAAAAACCATAATGATGATAACAATTATAATGATAATAATATTGTTTATAATACAATGATAATGAAAATAATAACAATAACATTGATAATGATAATGATAATATTAATGATTTGGATAATGACAATATTGATAATATTGATAAAGACAATGATAATAACAATATTGATAAAGACAATGATAATAACAATATTGATAAAGACAATGATAATAACAATATTGATACAGACAATGATAATAACAATATTTATAAAGACAATGGTAATAACAATATTGATAAAGACAATGATAATAACAATATTGATAAAGACAATGATAATAACAATATTGATGATGATAATATTAATAATGATGATAATATTGATAATGATAATAATATTGAGAATGATAACGATGATATTGATAATAATATTAATAATAATATTGATAATGATAACGATTGTAATAATATTGATCATGGTAAGGATAATATTAATGATGATGACAATGATAACGATAATATTGATAAGATAATGATAATAACAATATTGATAATGATAATAATAATACTAGTGTTAATGATAATATTGATAGTGATAGTGATGATTATAACAATATTGATAATGATGATCATAATATTCATGATGATACTGATAATATTGATAATGATAATGATGATAACAATATTGATAATGATAAAGATGATAACAATATTGATAATGATAATGATTATAACAATATTGATAATGATAATGATGATAATATTGATAATGATAATGATGATAATATTGATAATGATAATTATAATACTGATAATGATAATATTTACAATGATAATAATATTCTTGATGATAATAATAGTATTGGTGATGATGATACTGATAATGACAATATTAATAAGAATAAGGATAATATTGATAGTGATAATGATAATATTGAAATTATTTTGATGATAATGGTAATTATAATATTAGAATCACTAACATTGATGATAATGGTAATAGTGATAACAGTAATGATAGTGAAGAAAACAACAACCAAAACAATAAAACAAAAGTGCTAATAATACCAATAATCATAACACACGCACGCACGCACGCACATACACACACACACTCAAAAAAAATTAAAATAAAAACACATACACAAACAAACAAACAAGCACAAACAAACAAACAAACAGACACAACACACAGACACACACACACACACACACACACACACACACACACACACACACACACACACACACACACACATACATACAAACACACAAACACACACACAAACACACACAAACACACACACACACTTATATATATATATATATATATATATATATATATATATTATATATCAGCTATAAATGATATATACAATATTAATCATACGTATATATATATATATGAATATATATGATATAATCTATACAATATATAATACATATAGATAGATAGATAGATAGATAAATATATATAGATAATATATATACACATACATGTATATATACATACATATATACATATATATATACATATATATAGTAGCTATTTATCTATCTGTTTAAACCTATATAGATAGATGGATATAGATAGATACATAAATAGATAGATAATATATATATACATATATATACATATATGTATATATATAATATCTACCTATTTAAACCTATATAGATAAACAGATAGATAGATAAATAGATAGATAATATATATACATACATATATGTATATATATTATTTATCTATTTAAACCTATATAGATAGATAGAAAAATAGATATTGATATAAATATGTGCGTGTGTGCGTATGTGTGTGTGTGTTTCTCTATATACACTCATGTGTATATAGATAAACAAATAGATAGATTGTTATTATGTTCATATACATATATATATATATATATATATATATGTATATGAATGGTGCGTGCGTGTATGCTCTGCTGTCCTTTTGTGCATCACAGTATCATTATAGAATGGGAAAAAAGCGGGACCAAGTTCCGTCGACTGAGAACCAATCTTTCGCAGTCCCAGAAACTCCCTTTAAGCGGAATACCTGTTGAGTTGTGAGTTTTAAAAATCACTGTATAGTAACCATACTTTGATTATTAATCCAACCGCTTGCGAGTTCCAAGATGAATGCTCCTAGAAAGGCAGTGAACCAGAGATTTAGTTATAAATAGGAAGAAATCATAGTTATGTCACGGTAAATTAAATTAACTTCCGATTGATCTAGTCATATCGCTCACTTCAGACATTACATCATCACTTATTGCATCATATATCGACCAGAGAAGCAACTTTCCGAAAAAAACAATAATAAACAAATTCACTGTAGCAGACGCTATTAAGTTTCGTTCACAAATCTTTAAGTTACGCCTCGAATTACCTCCGTTTTTTGTAATTCCAACTTTCTTATCAATGACGTCACTATTACGTCACGGCATACACGTCTTGGGATTCCCTAAAAATTGAAAAAAAAACATCAGACGAATTCCTGCGGGTGAGTTAATATTTAATTTCGAGTTGATTACAAGGGCATACGCGTTCGTGAAGTTATTATTTGAGACTTGAAGTGGATTTCGAAGTCTGTGTGAGCTTTGGCATTGGATGTTAACGCCCATTTGTGTGAAAGTTGATAATCAGATATTAGAAGGTTCATCATTATTTGACATTTAATACATTGGATACGTTGCTGTGGAGGTTTTGATAGGTAGTATTGAGTGAAAGGAATTTGGTTTTCTTGATTTTCACTGTTTATATGTGCCTGAATTATTATTTTGGTTAGAATCAGAAATACAGGATTGGCCATTCACAATTGTCCCACTATGTAGAGTAACTAATCTATGTAATTATAATATAAGATTTAATATCAGCCAACACTTATGTCAGCCAGTAATTACAGAAATCCCCCATCTGTGAATATGTTATATACAGCAAATCGTATTTTGTGTCATTTTTCACATCCGTAATATGAGAATCCCCAGACTTCAGGAAAATTTGTGACGCAATTTGAAATTTGCATGAAACATCTACAAATAACTGTTAAAATTCATGATAAAATCTTGACTCAAACCTTACAATATATGGGTCATATAACTACTTATGAAGGATAAGACCAAAAATTTTATGTTAAACTACCGTAATATAGCAGAATATGTAATATATATGTGAACCCCATACTCATTCACTAAGTAATTAACGAAAGCTATAATAATCGTTCAAAATATATCCACATGAAGCCGCACCATTGCCTGCATGTTTTGCTCTTCGGAAAAGGCCAGTAAACCTCCTTGACACATAGTCAGCAAAGTAGAGCTTAGAATTTCTCTTTAATTGAGGAATAGTTGGCAAGGAGATTGATCATTTCCATATTGCTAGAATATCCGAGACGGAGGTTTGACTGCCTTTGCTAATGCACAAAACGTAGGAACCATAGCGTTACTTTATTTAGCTTCAGAAGCATAAATTCATTGGCTTTGATTATATCTGACCATATATTTACTCTCTGCAGATTTTTTTTTTTTAATTCTCTTGTGTTATTTAAAATCTGTGGTCTGTCCTGAACATTTATCAGCATCATTTTTCACCTTTTCCTGCATTATTATTCTCTTCTTTTCCATTTCCCCCCCAGTCTGTTTAGTACGAAAGTTTTGTGTGTTAATCTTTTTATATATACATTCTATAATACAAGTTTTAATGATATATCCTGACGAGCAATAAATTTCTGTATAATATGTCTAAAGCTCCATTGCTTCATAGATTTTTTTCACCATATACCTGAAAGACTTTTTATGAACCACACTTTGTAAGATGCTGGTGGTTTATAGTTATTGTTTGATTTATTTGATACAGTATAAGGATTTTATTTTGCAGTAGGCAGAATTAGCACACTTCTTTCTTTCTTTTCTTTCTTTCTTTTCTTTTCTTTCTTTCTTTCATTCTTTCTTTCTTTTTTTGTGTGAGTTAAGAATTTTTACCTTTTATATATAATTATGACCCCTAACCTGTTCATATATTTTTAGCCTTGGTTTTTTTTACCATTAATTTATGAGAAAGGCATTTTGATGGTATGTAGACATTACCATGCTTTATGATAAGAATTAAAGACAACTAGACAATTCATAAATAGTTAATTAAAGTTGTGTTGTGACCCAGTCTGGAAATATACTTCATTAGGATTTAACTACTCAGTAGAGGATTCTAAACCTAAAATTCTATGGAACCGTCCTGCACACACTATTTTTATTGAGTGATATATGTAATGTGTTTATTCTTTCAGTTGTTTTATGGTTTACCGACATAATTTACTATCAGTCAAGCTACTTGATTCTAAGAAGAAGTTGATAAATGGCAGTGTATTTTGAAAGCCCATAAGAGGTCCAAGAATCCCTTGAAATGCACTGAATGCACTGAATCACATTATTGAAATAAGGCATAGAGGGGTACTAATGACAAAAATGTGTTAATAGAAAAAGGTATTTTAGCATGTCTCAAATGTTTAGAATTATTGAAATGGTATTTTAACCTTTTTCTCTCTTTTTTTCTGTAATTCTAAGAACTATAGCTTATGTTTACAACAGCTTCTGGTAATTAAAGTTACATATAGCATTTTGTAGGACTAGTATTAATCTGTTCTTTTCTAGTTTGTATTTAATGTATCGTCTTTAAATCATTTAACTTTCTGTTTATTGCATGAGACCTTTATTAACATTTTTATATTGCTATTTTTATTATTTCTTATTATCTTTGTTATCATTATTATCATCACTATTACTTTTGTTATTAATATCATCATCATCATCATCTTTATTACATAAGAATGTAGGTCACATATTAAATATTTTCTCACTAAAATAGATTTCTGTTCACCTGTATCTATAATTTGTCATTTATCTATTTCCACTCATTCACATCATATGATAAAGATTAGTCACCTTTTATTTATTGTTATATGGGTAATTATGTTTTCCAGTAAATTTTACAATTTTTTTTTGCCTGCCTCCTGTTTTCATAATTATTATTTCTGTGTATGGTATTTTATTCAATCTAGTAAGTTTCATTACTCTTTTAGCTTTATACTTTGCACCATTTACCTTATGCAAAAAGTAACTACCATTAAAATGTAATTGATATGCTAATGTCTACCTATATTTTCAGGTGATCATGCAGGCTGTAACAGATGGTAATGGAAATAGAGCTGCCTTCACTATGGCCTCGGAACTCCGCTTTCTGCCACCGTGGGCAAAGTCACAGTTAGCGCACATCTTGGAAGTCACTCATGGTTGGCGGGAGATCATGGGTCGAGTGCCGAGCATGCCATGGGTGCCCGGAGAACCAATTCCAGAGGGTCTTCATTATCCTAGAAAATACACGTCTGATGATATTCAGTAAGTCTTTGTACTGTGGTCGTGTAATATAATGGATTAGTTTTAGTTTTGATTTATTAAATCTTCAATTGGAGGAAAGTCTGTTTTTTTTTTTTGTTTTTTTTTTATAATAACATTTAATCAAGCTTGAGAACCAGATCATCAAGCATTTAAGTATATATATATCTCAGCTCAGACAATGCACTTCCTTTAGTAACATATAAATTTGTTTATACCCTCCTGATTAGGTAATTTCCATGAAACCTGTCAAGATTTTAATGGGTTGTTTGAAAAAGGATTGATTCGTAAGTGGAGTAAATGTAAATCCAAAAATTCAGGCATATGAGATTTCTATTCTCATTACATGAACTGTATTATAAGTTTGTAATTTTGAGTAATTATATGTCTGTTATATAATTTTATGAAATAAATAGCAGTTCAGTAAATGAAGCACAAGGTTAGCATTCTTTCTTTTGCAAATGATTTGTTTATGAATTAGTGGAAATGCCATCTCAAGTTATGTTAATCAAACTATTTTCTGAAAAGACTAGTAGCTGAAGAATGTGCTCGAGATCGTCGCGAAGGCTTTGAGGTCCTTGTTGAAGAATGGGGAACCAGTGGAAGGAAGAGACCTACATTGCAAGACCTTGTAAATCTCCTGGAACGGGCAAAACTGTACAGAGCTGTTGACTACTTAACTGTCAAGGTTTTAAATGGTATGGAATTGATTTGTTAGTATTTGTATGTTTTCATCTTTATTTCTTCCAAATAATGAACCCATTTGTTTCCAAGTAGTTCATGCACAAAGAATTAGGGTACAAGAGATTAACCCATGTACTATCTACTGTAGTTCTTATTGAATTTAGATGAATTTAGAATTCAGATGGCTTCTCAAGGGCACAGCTTCCAAGTAGTTAGGTAGCCACTAGTGACCTTACCTGACTTTTCCATTCCTTGATATTGCGGGAAAATTATGTTGTTTTCTGATGCTGATATTTTGTATACTATTGTTCTTATTTGTTTATTACAATTAGTGTGATCTTATTAAGATATTAATAACAAAAAAGTCAAAAGAGAATCTTTCCAAAAATCATGCAAAAGGGTAAACAGGTGAGATAGGTATGACTAACGATTGATTCCCTTAGTAGTTAATTACTTGTAGAACCATCTGTGTGTAAATGCAATTAAGATACTAAGATACAATGGATATGGTAAACGTATCATGCCAAGATTAATTATTGTATTCAATTCTTTTAAGAATTAGGTTAATGATTGATTAAATTTTTTCTTGGGGATTTAGGCAGTTCTGTCTTATCATTAATGTATATCTGTGAATCCATTAACTGTATTCTTCACTACTATTTTATGAACTTAGCCTCCTTTATATGTGATTCGGTGAAGTAACGAGAGTATACACCATTCTGAAGTATGTAACTAAAAATATTGTAATCGTTTTCAACTATCCAAATATTTCATAGCCTGTATTTTCAGGAGAGCCCCAGAACAGGGACCAGAGTGAAGAGGAGCTGTTTGATGAGCTAGAGAGAGCAATACAGAATGACCAAAGAGTCCACCAAGACATTGTTCATGGGACCTTCTCTGTTGGAGTGGTCAAAGATACCCCAGACACACTCACGACAGACAGGCTAAGCGAGAGATCTGCAGACGATTCTCGAGCGCAAGTGAATGAGGAGCCAACCAGAGTGATGGACGTTTCCTGGAATGTTCTAGCTGCATCACCGGGAAGAGAAGAAAATCAGCAGCCACGATTCAATGCAGAAGTCTTGGAGGGTTTAGACAGTTCAGGCGTTCCTCATTTCCGATACTCCATGCTGAAGCAGATCACCCAGAACTTCTCTGGCTTGCCTTTAGATTATGGTGGAAATAAGTTAGGAGAAGGAGCATTTGGGGTGGTCTACTTGGCAAAAATGTATGTTGGGGGAAAGGAAAAAAAGATTGCAGTCAAGAAGCTGAATTCAGGAGAAGCCAGAGTTGAGCAGCAGTTCAAAACAGAGATTGAAATTTTATCAAGGCAGGTAACATACAGTTGATAGTATAGAAAACACATATAGGGTAATTCTATCAAAGCAAAGACTCATTGTAGATGGATTGGAGAAGATTTACACCAGATTAATTTTTAAAAATGACTGGTAATTATATCAAGGCAGATAACAAATAATAGATAGATGGGAGAAGATTCACATCTGACAAAATGAATAATAAACTGTATCATTGGTTGATATATTAATTAAACCAGAAGCTTTTTTTCTAATAACTTTCTTCTTTGTTAGTTTACATTGTTCATGCCTCTTCATAATGGACTATTTCTAATATTATAATTCTCTCAACAGATGTATACATGAGAACTTATTGCCTTTAGAGGGTTACTCATGTGATGGCCCAGACTGGTGTCTTGTGTACACTTACATGTCTAATGGAAGTCTTCAAGACAGACTTGCCTGCTTGGTAAGTTCACCTAACTAGATTAAAATTTCCTTTTTTTTCTCTATATTGAATATGATAAGCAAAAAGAACAATTTATATATTTAGAGGTCATCTTCATTTTGAAAGTGTCAGTCTACATTTTATTATTTTGATATCAATGAAAGTACTAATGGTTCACTTATTTTTTAAATCTAGAAAATAGATAAGTGTATTTTCTTTTAAGTGTTTAATAATTTAGGTAGGTAGAGCATTATATAAGATTACATTTAAAAGAAGGGTAAAGTGTGGTTGGTTCCAGTAAAGGCTATAGGAAACTTATTTAGAGCAAGCTGAAGATGGAAGTTTTCAGATTATTTCAAAATTCTCTTACTTCTCACTCCCAGGGTGGGACTGAACCTTTAGACTGGAACACGAGAGTCCGTATTGGAGAAGGAGCGGCTCGTGGCATAGTGCATCTCCATACATTCCAGGAGCGACCACTAGTTCACAGGGACATAAAAAGTGCAAACATTCTTCTTGATGATAAACTTGTACCAAAGGTAAGCAGAAGAGGTACCTTGCCTTTTTCACTTTTTAATGAGGTATTATGTTATATTTCTCTTGGTAATCATAAGTTAGCATCTTTATAGTGTACTTTCAAATTGTTTATTTGCAGGTTGGTGACTTCGGTTTAGTTCGTTTAGGAGGCAGTGGCACTCACACGCGCACACTCATCAAAACCACTACAGTCTTTGGCACCTCTGCTTACATGGCCCCTGAAGCCTTTAGGGGAGATATCTCTGTGAAAATGGACACCTTCAGCTTTGGAATTGTATGATTTTATTACTTTTCTGTATAAGTTATGTAGGGAGACAGAAAATAGGTACTTTTAACATGACTGAGCTATATATTTTCTTCTATGATCACCTTTTGGCAAGAATCATGACTATAAAAGTACTTGTCAGGTTTTTCTAAATCAAATGTTTGAATATGTTTTCAACTTTTCAGGTCATATTAGAACTCCTCACTGGACTACCTCTTATGATGAGGAACGTGAAGGCTGTGACTTGGTATGTACAAACCATTTCTTTTGTCAAGGGGCCAGGGGGATTAGGTCCCTTGAGAGGCTCCCTTTTATTTTTGGGGTTTCATGAAAGAAATTTGCGTGATAAGATCAATATATTTATGTACCTAGTTGAACTGAAACAAATACTTCCTTTTAACCAGTGAAAAAAGGAGTTAATATCAACACTGACCAAATATGAGGTGCACTGCACTGCTTATTGTTTAACCCAGTATCTGCAGTATTAAAACTTGGGTAGTGGCCAATAATGCAGGGTTTTTTGCATTTGCAGTTTTCTGTGTTTGCACCTGACTCCTTAAGTACTTCAAACAGAATATTAGGTGTCTAATAGCTTGTAGCTCCATTTCATAAACAAACATTTTTAAAATTTGAAGGTTTCCCTTCACTTTAAGTGCCTGTATCTAATATTGACACCAAACAAATTGCGTCACAACTATTAGAGAAATACAAGTGGATGAGCCAATAGTGTGGGGTTTGTCATTATGCTGTGCCATCCGCACTTGGTCATTGTAGTCATTGTATGATATTGTGACATCTGTCGTCATAGGCATAATATTATTACAGTCTACACTACACTTTTTTTTACTAGTGTATAATTTTTTTATGTTTGGATCTTTTAAAGATTTCTTTATATTGAATTTTGCATTACAAGCTTACCTTTCAAACCAAAAAAGAAAGTACTTGTATAGCAAGTAAATTGTACTTAAGGTTGAAAAACTGTGAGATGATGAAAGAACACATTATAACATTGTGTTTGGAAATAATGAGAAGAAAGACATATTTTTGACCATGTCAGAGATGTGTGCTAAGTTCACCATTTGTGTCATTCTTCCACCTTCCCCTACCATAATAGAATATAAATGTTCTCACACCATTTTGTAAATATCCCTTTCACAGCTATCTCATGTCCTGGAAAGTGAAGGGGAAAAGAGCGAATTGCTAGATGTACGTGCGGGCAGCTGGGACCCAGACACAGCATCTCAGCTCTTTGATCTGGCTGAGCTTTGTACCGATGACAAGAGGAGACGGCCTAC
>NC_061857.1:5077000-5082000 GCF_019202785.1 Penaeus chinensis
AGAGGGCGAGGGCGAGGGAGAGGGAGAGGAGAAAGAAAGGAAGAGGATAAGACGGGTGGGGGAGGTAGAGAGGGCGGGGAAGGTGGAGAGGGCGGGGGAGGTGGAGAGAGGAGAGGAGAAAGAGGAGGAAAGAAGGGAGAGGGGTGGAGAGGGAGAGGTAGGTGGTGAGTGGAGAGGAGAAAAAGGAGTAAGGAAGGAAGAGGATAAGAGGGGGGGTGGGTGGGAGGGTGAGGGAGATGGAGAGAGGAGAGGTGAAAGAGGAGGAAGGAACAATGAGGATAAGAGGGACAGCAGAAAGAAAGAAAGAGAAAAAGAGGGGTGAAGAGAGAGAAAGAGAAAGAGAGAGAGAAAGAGAGAGACTCACTCACTCATTCACATAAAACCTTAAACCCCGTTAGGTTAGGATAGTTTCAAGACAAACTTTTATCCGTTAGCTGAGTGACAGGCCTTCGTGTTCCACCAAAGCGATCAAAATAATTTTCAAAAGCCGATCCTCTTGAAAAAGCATAATATGCATTGCGTGAATGATGGTTGGATGTACACAGTAGGTTATACATACACACGGATGTAATGAGATAAATGTATTTACGTAAGAGAAAAAACGTAACCACAGAGAGAAAACCCACAGCTAATATCCTAACATGAAGTATAAATATAGACACACCAGGAAAGTAACCCCCCCCCCCTCTCTCTCTCTCTCTCTCTCTCTCTCTCTCTCTCTCTCTCTCTCTCTCTCTCTCTCTCTCTCTCTCTCTCTCTCTCTCTCTCTCTCTCTCTCTCTCTCTCTCTCTCTCTCTCTCTCTCTCTCTCTCTCTCTCTCTCTCTCTCTCTCTCTCTCTCTCTCTCTCTCTCTCTCTCTCTCTTTACCTCCCTATCGTCCTCTGTTATCCCCCCCCCCACTCTCTCTCTCTCTCTCTCTCTCTCTCTCTCTCTCTCTCTCTCTCTCTCTCTCTCTCTCCCTCTCTCTCTCTCTCTCTCTCTCTCTCTCTCTCTCTCTCTCTCTCTCTCTCTCTCTCTCTCTCTCTCTCTCTCCCTCTCTCTCTCTCTCTCTCTCTCTCTCTCTCTCTCTCTCTCTCTCTCTCTCTCTCTCTCTCTCCTTCTCTCTCTCTCCTTCTCTCTCTCTCTCTCTCTCTCTCTCTCTCTCTCTCTCTCTCTCTCTCTCTCTCTCTCTCTCTCTCTCTCTCTCTCTCTCTCTCTCTCTCTCTCTCTCTCTCTCTCTCTCTCTCTCTCTCTCTCTCTCTCTCTCTCTCTCTCTCTCTCTCTCTCTCTCTCTCTCTCTCTCTCTCTCTCCCTCTCTCTCTCTCTCTCTTCCATAAACCTAAACAAAATAATAAAATGCGCAATGACGTCACAGCCTAAAGCGCAACGGACGCCGAGTATTCGAAAAGTTAGCTAATAAAAGCCCACACAGGTTAGGTTATACGTCTGTCTCCCTGTGCATGACCAGCATTTCCTCTCGGTCATGCAAGCAGAGGCAGTGGGAGGAGCTTTCTCTCTCTGTCTGTTTGTCTGCTTGATTGACCTTGATTTATTGACTTTTTTTATAGAATTATATAATTCTTAATATGTTTATTGTCTTGACTATTTTGTGAATAAAAGAATTTTCATAATGTGTTTATAGCCTTGATTTATGTGACAATTTTTGTGTAGTTATATTCGTAACGATTAGATTAATTTGTTTTTTATCAGCCTAACCCGCAGTGCAAAGGCACTAAATATTTAACGGACACCTAACGACCTGATGACAGTACGTTCGTCCCGTGTGTGTGAGAGAGATAAAAGAGAGAGAGAGTGGGGAGGGAGAGAAAGAGAGAGGGAGACAGACAGACAGACGGGACGGACAGAGAAAGAGAGAGTTAGAGAGACAAACAGATAGACAGAGACAGACAGACAGATAAATGGAGAGGGCGCGAGAGAGAGACTAATATTATGCATAGGCCGAACCTACATATATCAATATAAATCCACTGGAATTGTACATGTAACGTATTCAATAACGTACATTTGTCCCTACAGTGTTCTCAAATCTTATTCCTTAATTAGTTCCTGATGTGTGGCCATCTATGGTCCTGATTGCATAGTTGTCTGTACAGCGAACTCTGTTATTATTTCTTTATATTCCTGTCTGTAGTAGTCTGTTTGTTCTCTCAGTCTCTGTTTGTCTGTTTCAGTCTGTCTGTTTATTTCAGTCTTTCTCTCTGTTCATCTATCTACCTACCTTCCTACCAACCTACCTACCACCCCCTCTCTCTCTCTCTCTCTCTCTCTCTCTCTCTCTCTCTCTCTCTCTCTCTCTCTCTCTCTCTCTCTCTCTCTCTCTCTCTCTCCCTCTCTCTCTCTCCCTCTCTCTCTCTCTCTCTCTCTCTCTCTCTCTCTCTCTCTCTCTCTCTCTCTCTCTCTCTCTCTCTCCCTCTCTCTCTCTCTCTCTCTCTCTCTCTCTCTCTCTCTCTCTCTCTCTTTCTCTCTCTCTCTCATCCTCTTCACTTCTCCCCTTTGTTCACTCCATCCCCAGCTCACACACTGTCGACCACCAGACTGCAGAAGGGTTTACCTTACACTCAGCCACCTCTCTCATGATCAATTCTGTTTGAGGGCCACGTGCGTAATTCTTTTCAAGTATATAATTGTAAGGAAAAAAATAATAGAAAATATATATACATATATATTTGTATATATTGTTACGGCTTCCTTGGGATTTAATTATTATGCTGGCATTGTGTCACTGTGTAAAATACTGTTACCATGCGCTGTTCAGAATACAGCCATGTCATTGCGCGATTATAATACAGAATCATTAGAATATTACGGTTTATACTGCAGTGGCATTCTCTCCACCGTTAATGCCCTCTCTCTCTCTCTGTCCTTTCTCTCTTCCCCCTCTTCTCTCTGTTCTTTCTTTGTTTCAGTTTTTTTTTTCTTTTTATCTCTTTATCTCTGTTTTATCTTTTTTTTATATAGTGATGCTGATGGTGAAAATTATGGTGATTTTGATGGCGATGTTAAAGACTGTAACGGTGATGTTAGAGATATGTAAATTAACAATTATTTACTGATAAATGTTAGTATTATTTTATTATAAATACTTTAGTGTTATGATTATTAGATAACTTAGTAATCTGAATGATGACTGCCGACATGCTTAATTCATTTCACACCAAACAAATATAAAAACGATGGCAGTAAAACGGTGAAGACGAAAATTATAATAATAAAGCAAAACAAGACGATAACTATGATATATTTGATTAGGATGACAATGATGATTATAAGATGAATAAAAGTACGAATGATGATAGGAACAATGGTAGTAGTAGTGATAATAATAATAACATTGATGATAATAATAAAAAATATAATGATAATAATTTAAGTATGATTGGATGATAGTATTAAAATAATAATCATAATGATAATAAAGCTAATAATAATAATAGTTATATTGATAATAACAAGAACAATAATACTGATAATGTTATCATAATAACAATCATCATAATCATGAACTTCCCTACACGAACAGGAACAACAATCATAAAAGTGAAAATTCACACGCGACCCTCGATGTGTGTTTTCAGTCCACGCTCAGCTCACCTGCACGTTATAGGGAGGCCAATCCGGGTCATTTTCTCGCCCGGGGCTGTTACACCCGCAAGGTAGACTCCCCTGGGGCTAGAAATCTGTGTCTGTTCGATGCAGTTCCTGTCACGGGTAGTGGGGTTGAGTTTGAGAGTGTGTGTGTGTGTGTGTGTGGGATGTGTGTGTGTGTGTGTGTGTGTGTTTGTGTTTGTGTTTGTGCGTGTGTTTGTGTTTGTGTGTGCGTTTGTGCGTGTGTGTGTGTGTGTTTGTGTGTGTGTTTGTGTGACAATAGAAGAGGGAGAGAGATAGGTAGAGGCAGACAGACAGACAGATAATTATGTGTGTTTGAGCGTGTGTGTGTCTGTGTTTGTGTATGTGTGTGTGTGTGTGTGTTTGTGTATGTGTGTGTGTGTGCGTGTGTAGCAGAGGGGGAGAGAGAAAGAGAGAGAGAGAGAGACAGAGAATTGTGTGTTTGCGTGTGTGTATATGTGTGTGTGAGCGTATATGCCTGTGTGTGTGAGAGAGAGCGTGTGTGTGTTTAAGAATCTACATATGTGCGGGCGAGAGAGAGAGAGAGAAAGAGCATAAGTGTCAATTTGTGTGTGTGAGAAAGAGAAAGTGTTTATCTGTATCGTTGTGTGCGGATTTCGTGTGTGTGCGTTTCTGTACGTGTATCTGTGTGTATTTCTGTTTGTGTCTGTGTCTGTAAGTGTAAATTTTATTTCGCTGGTGAAGCTATGAAACTTTTTCTTCTGTTTAAAGGATTAAATTCCACAGTGTATAAATTTAAACCATCTTACACTTATACAAAGCTCCCCATAATCTTTTTAATCTCTATACAAATTATGAACATCATCTCAATGTTGATATTAATTTGCAACAAGTTTCATGCGAATATCTTGCAGCCTCCCAACTCAGCGGATCGAACCAGTAAAATCCAACAGCTGATAATTTTGCAAGGTTAACCCACCAAATTGCAAATGTTGAAGATCAGAAGCGAGTACCTATTTACTAACACTTCCTAATTTCATTATTTTCTTTCCTAATTACTATTTGCCATTTGTTATCGCATTACTTCTCTTATTTCCTGTTATTTTCCCAGTTTCTACACTTCCCCTTTCGTTTTTGCAATATTTCCAATTTTCTATATTCCCTATTTCTGTTTCCTATATTTCTTTTCCCAATCATCTTTATTTCTTTAAGACATTTCCCATTTCTCTTCCGTTTACTTCCCATTCCTTTCCTTCTATATCCCTCCTACGTCCCTATATTTATTCCTATTTTGTAATTCCCATATTTCATACTTCTGTCTTCTGTCCCTATCTCTCACACTTTATCAATGGCCTTTCACTTATTAAAACATTCACCCACAACAAGGTCAAAATCAAAACGCATTTACACACATGAATATCATAACAAAAACA